>NW_011500145.1:179006-323361 GCF_000495115.2 Populus euphratica | reverse complement strand
ATCTTATTATAATAGAGAAAAGTGCATGAGATAAGCTCGGGACCTGTGAGCTCAAGAAACTCGAAGTTCATGTGATTATGTCGGGTGGCTTTTTGTTAAAAGAAATTTATTATCAGGCCTAGTGGCACTTGAGATAAATGAATGTGGAAAGTTAAGAGACCACCGAGTAAACAATAATTACATAAACTCAACAAAACAAAACGTTTTCAATCTTTTTAATGCTTAGCCTTTCCATTATAAATATTATATATTTGTTAGCAATATGCTTTGTCTCTCTAGTAAAGAAACTGAACTTAAAGTTGGAAGATTTAAAAATTTGTTTCTGGACTTTTTACTGAAATATATGGATACCAATCAATTTTGAAGCCATCAATTCAAAATCTTTTTTCAAATATATACAAGGCACCTCCTTTATAATATACTTTAGAAAAATTACTCTTAGAACACCATCTAATTTGATTTTTTTTCCATAAAAATTATAAATAATTTTTTTACATTTAAATCTTCTCTTTTAACATTATCTTCATTATTCCCATCAAATTTTGGTTCTTAAATCCAATCCATAAAAATTTTATAATCATCAAAACCTTCAATTTTAATATCATATTCATCTCAATCAATTTTTTTTAACTGTATTCATGTCTTTGAAACAAATTCTCAAAATTAGTTATATATTCATGATTATTCTTCTCATGATCTCCTAAGCTCTTATCTTTGCTCACTGAAAATTTAATTTTATAATTTTTATATATCTTTCATCACTAATCATCCTTTTGTATTTGTATATTTTTTATCACTAACTTTTTATATTCTTGGATGAATGGCTATGAGTTTAGAGATATAATTGATGAAGATACGATCAAGACCTTGACATTTAATATACTAAACCCTTAAACTCATCCTAAATAATTTTATTGACGACTCATTTGCCTTCATCTTCATTGTAAAGTTTGGCACACTAATAGGATTGGATCTATAAGGGGTATAATACTTAATAAATAACTATTATTTCTAAATTAAGATCTAAAAAAAGTATTGCAAGGATTTTGATATTTTTTTCATCAACTCTTCATAACTAACTTATAATCTTGTATTCTAATATAGGCTTGGTCAAGGGTGAAAAAACCTTGGAGTGCAATCTCTTTTTTAAATCATCATTCAAATTTTTATTAAACCTACTCAAAGTTATGGTTTCATCTTCTCTTATAATGCATCTCATTTTATAATTATTAAATTATATTATTTATTTATTGACAGACTTATTCTCTCACCTAAAATTATTTTATTTGTTTAAAAGTTTAGTTCTTATAAAATTAAGTACTTCTCTTGCTATTTTTGTTTCATTCATTCCAATTAGTGATTAAAGGTTTACCACTCATGTTTAGACAATCCTCAAATATAGTTAAAGAGTATAGGGAAGATGGTTAGTAACTGTATGTTTAGTTTTTTTTTATATATATAAATGAAAAGATAATTTTTTTAATTGATTCGTTTAGTTATAAGAATAACAACAACAAAAAAATGTTATTATATCAAATTTAAAAATAAAATAAAATTAAAAATTAGATGAAGAAAAAAGAAAATAACCAAAGAAAAAAGAAAAGATTAAAACCCTAAAAAAGCTAGCAATTAGGTTTTTCGCTCACTAAATAAAATGATCCAACTTAATAACATCAAATGAATAAATAAATTCAAATAAATTTAATTTAATAACAGAAGATAAAGTTCAATTTCCCAACAAAATAATAATGGGTTAGGTTACTCTCCATCAACAAAGATAGTGCATAATCCGTGTCTCGGTTCTGAGCACCGACTTCTTTCCTTGCAAAGCTCATTCAGTTTGATCTCCTCGCTTTCTCACAATAATCAACCACAGGAGTCATTTTATTACTCTGGTAAAAAACCGAAAGTCTCCATCTGTGTCCATTTCCCAATATATGAAGTTCAAGACACTATAAATATCATCCTTTCGGTGATGACTCGTGTCACAGTGGACAAAGACATGAACTTTGGTTTTGATTTCGATCCAACTGGAGGCTGGAATTCTCTTCAATCCCCTCTCATGCATCTCTTGCCTAATTACCGATGCATCCTGCCATCTACCAGCAGCAGAGTGTGCATTTGACAGCATGATATATGATGATGCATCTTTGGGATCCAAATCTAGGATATTTCTCCCGGCTAATGCCCCCAGTTCCGTATTTGAATGTATCTTGCAGCCTCCAAGCAGTGCCTTCCAAAAACCAATTCCCGGATTAAAAGGCAAGTCACGAAGAAACTCCTGAGCTTCTTTGAAACATCCACAGCGAGACAATAGATCAACCATACAAGCATAATGTTTAGGCTTTAACAAACTGGGGTACTCCAGCCTTGCACGATTGAAATACGAATACCCCTTGTCGACAAGACCAGCATGATTACAAGCCCATAACAGGCCAAGCAGCGTAACACTATCAGGTCTCAGACCGGTGTTCCTCATTCTTTCATAGAAGTCCACAGCATTCTCTCCTCTCCCATTCTGTGCAAAGCCACAAATCACAGCATTCCAAGAGACGATAGTTTTTTCAGGAAGTTCATAAAAAAGACGGAGACTATCTTCCATGCTTCCACATTTTGCATAAAAGCTAATTAGAGAATTGCCAACGAACACACTAAACTCTCCCATTGTCTTAATAGCACAAGCATGAAAACTTCTGCCCATTTCAAGTGCTGCTATTTTGGCACCAGCCATAATAGCACAAGGAAATGTATATTGACAAGGCACCAAGCCTTCTCTAATCATCTCAACAAAAAGATTGACAGCCTCTTCATTCTGTCCCATCTGACTAAACCCACCAATCATCGCATTCCACGACACAATATTTCTCTCCGGCATCTGTTTAAAAAGCTCGAATGCCTCTTCAAACCTCCCTTTCTTGAGGTACCCATGTATCAATGCAGTGTAAGAAACAATATTAGGATGTTGTATGTCCTCAAAAGCTCTTTGAGCTTCTTGAATAGAACCCAACTTGGCATAAGAATCTAAGACTGCACTGCCCACAAAGACCATGTAATTAAGGCCCATCTTCATTGCATAAGCTTGGAATTGCCTCCCTAAGTTAAGGTTCCCAAGTGAGGTTGAGGAGTGAATAACAGTGCCAAATGTAAACTCATTGGGCGTAACATTAAAAAAAGGCATTCTAGAGAAGAGTTGTATTGCTTCTCTGTATTGATGCAGCCTAGCAAACTGACCAATCATGGTTGTTGCTGATACAACATCCAGGTCAGGAATTGTATCGAACACTTGAAGTGCATTTCGAGAGAAATGGGGGTGTTCTGGTTCGAGAATATATTCATGTGCTAAAAAGTGGTTAGATTTAAAAGCTACTGAGTGGATTTTTCTGGGCAAGGTTTGAAGCCGAGATACTCTGCAAAAACCAGGTTTCATCTGTATCACTCTTCTGTAAATTTGGACAGGTTGCATCATTTGACCCAGAAAAAGGACAGCATCGGGAAATTTGCCATTTCATTACCCTCAAAATAAATGCTCCTCCTTCAACTGAGTAGCTTGATAGAATGATTAGGAGGAGGTGTGGTGCGTTCAGATTTTAGAGACGAAGAACATTTTCTAATAAATGTAGATTTAATATTTATTATTGAAAATTCTTATAATAAAATAATTTAAACGCATAGCAAATTAGTTACAAAATATTTATGTTTTTGAAATCAAATTTTATAAATCAAGTTTCTGCCAAAATTGTAAAATGAAATAGTCAAACAAATTATTTAATTACTGATTAATTCCCAAAAGAATAAAATATAATTAACACGACTTTCGCAAAACCATGCTCATGCTAACTCTCAATGATCGAAAAAAGTTAATAAATAATTAAATATACTCTCTATGTATTTTGAGTTAATAATAAAATCAAGTAAGAAAGATAGAGGTAGCAAAATTATAAAGTTTCAGCATTTTTTTAATATTAATTAATCAATTTGTAGTTTAAATAAACAAGACATTCCCGAGTGGCTTATAAAACAAGCAAGACAAACGCAAGTACAAGTTCGAGTATTGATGACCTATAAGAAATACTGACCCATCATCTATATTTTTTTCCCAATAAAAAAAATAAAAAGGAATGCAGACTCTTTTTACTTGTTTTTTTATAAAAAAATTGATGCACAGAGTTGATTAAGTAAAATAATAAGAAATATTATATAAAACTACTAATATTAAAAATGTTATCTAAAAATAAATATTTTTTATTTTAAAAAAGAAATTTAATCTATATAAACATAAAAAATTATAGATGGATAAGAATAATATATTTAAAAATTAAATAAATATAAAAATAATGTAAAAGAACTCTATTAAAAAATATTAAATAAGAAAAATAAAAAAAAATCATAAAGGAGGAATATTAGATGAAACATAAAATAAAAAATATTTGAAAAAAATATATTAAAAAGGTATTAACTAAAATAAAAACTAAAATTAGAATACAAAACAAAAAAAAAACAACAATAGTCCAAGTATTGTAAGCACGTTACAAAAAAAATAGAAAAGCAAATGGATCATGTCATGCCTTGATTAAATTTAATAAGTTGATTATAATAAAAAAATAAACAATAATAATAAATTTATATATTTTTTTAAAATGATCATGATGACTAGAAAAAAAAACTTTTGAAAATATAAAATTGGATTAAAAAATAAACAAAAAAATGGCTAGAATTAATCTAAAATAATGTGATAAACATGTAATTTGAATAATAAAAGATAAGTCAATCTTCCTAAAACTCGTAGTTTAAATTATGGTATTAGGATAGTCTGATATTAAAAAAATAAAAAAATTACAAAACTAGTTTTAAAAAATAAATTGAACAATGAAACCAAAAAATAAAATAAGCAAAAAAAACTGATTTATGTTAATTTTTTAAACTGACCATGTAATTAGATTTAAAGCATCATATATGAAAAAATAATAAAAATAAAATTAATTTCATAAAAAGGTAACAAAATGACAATTAAAAAAATGAAAGTAAATTAAAAATTAAAAATAAAATAACCAACATATATATTATTATTTATTTTTAATAAAAAAATGTGTTTAATATGCATTGAAAAATATTTTAACATGAATGATGTTATTATCATTTTTACATCAACTTCTAAGGATAAATCTCATTAAAAAGTTATTTATCCTATGATGAATCATGATTAATAAAATTATAACCAGAAATTATATATGGAAGATGTATTTTTTAAAATGATTTTATTATTATTTTTAAATATATTTTTAAAGATAAATCTTATTAAATAGTTTTCTATTTTATGTTGGTCCTTGATAATAAAATTATAATTAAAACTCATGTATTGAAAATATATTTTTAAAATGTCTTTATTATTGTTTTTAGATCAACTTTTAAGATGCTAATTCATGAATAACGAAATCATGACCAAAATTTATGCATTGATAAAATATTTTTTAAAATGATATTTTTTTTATCATTTTTAGATAAACTTCCAAGGATAAATCTTATTAAGGAGTTATTTATCCTAATACATGAATAATAAAATTATGATAAAAAATCAATATTAAGAAAACATATCTTTTTTTTAATAAATCTATTATCATTTTTAGACCAACTTTTATGGATAAATCCCATTGAAAGGTTATTTATCCTATGTTGATCACTCAAATTCAATATTGGAAATATATATTTTTAAAATTTTATTATTATTTTTGGATAAACGTTTAAGGATAAATTCTATTAAAGAGCTATTTTCCCTATGATGATATTTTGATGTTGGGTTTGTAATTTTATTTTAGAAGAAAATGTTGAAGTCACAAATTTTTTAAACTCTCACATTTTTATTTAGTTTTTTTTCTTAAATTTCAGTTTAATTTCTCTCAAAATTTTACTGTGACTAGAGTTTTTAGTGGAAGAGACGAAGTTAAAGTTTTTTGATTAGAAAGATGAATTGTGATGGCTAGAGTTTTTAGGGGAAAAGATAAAGTTAAAGTTTTTTTTTTGTTGGAGAGATAAACTGTGATGGCTAGGTTGTTTTCTCTTTAAATTCTTTCAAACCTTTTTTTCTGTGACCTCTCCATTATTTAGAGCCATAGAATTTTGTTACCTTCTTTTCAGTTTTTAAGTAACTCAATTTTATTTTGGCCCCTCATATTTTTTGCTTTACAACATAGTCCACTTGACTTTGTCAATTTCATTTTAATTACCTCACCCCAAGCAACTTCATTTTATTTTAATCCCTCGTTTCTCTTGTCTTAATCCGTTTATCTACTTTTCTCTTTATGTTCTTGTGAAAATAATATTAACATTAATTTGATAAAAAAAATAATAAAAAATATGAAATGGATGCGAATGTATTGAAAATATATTTATTTGAATTTATTTTTAAAAAAATATTAAAAAATAATTTGAAAATTGCAAAATAGCTTGCGAAAGACCGAAAAACACATTTTTAAGGATTTGTTTTTGTTTTTCACTTTTTTTTTGGGATACTTGAAAAATATTTTGTAAGAAAAAGGGGTCACGATTGGGTCACTATGATAAAAACGCTCATTTCTGTTTACAAAAACATTGATTTGCCAAAAAGAAATAATTAAAAGATTTTTTTAATATAAATTTTAATTTGCTTTAGTTCTTGATATTTCGATAATTGTAAGGAATGACCCTAATATAATGCCCTTGTATGTAGAGGGAGAAGAGATAATCACAGAGAGAGAGTCTTGTCAATTTAGAATTGATTGAAACATGTTTTAATGTTTAAAAATAATTTTTAAATGTTGTTGGGATTATTCTAAGGTATTTGAAGATAAAAATAATGTATAAATTAGATTTAAGGGGCCAAAACTAGTGGCCTCTTGATTTTTCCGCCAACGCAGTCGCTGGAAAGTGGAGGTGGCAGCGACTCGAGTCTCCCCTTCGTGTTCCTAATGTCTAGGCCGCACTCAGCCCAACCAAGCTTCCTTTTTTATGCTTTTATTTTTTTTATTTATTTATTGTTTTCTTAAGATATGTTTTTCAATAATTAATGATTATTTTGTGAATTTTCTAATAACTCATTGACCAAAATTAAACATCCTTCTATGTAGATTGATTACGCACATTAATTTTCAGTGTTATTTTTCATACATATATTTTTTTTATTACCGACTCCTTTAATTAGATTTTTTTATAAAAAAAATCAATAAATAATTGAGTGTTTTTTTGTCTATCAATTTCAAACATATATTCATATGATATATATATATATATATATAATATATATATTTTAACTCAAATATAAGATACATGCCTGTGTTAATCACTATAAAATACATATTATAAACTTCTACCATCAATATAGCTTCATTTTAATTTTATTTATGTAAATTAATTAAATTAATTAAACAGGTTTTATGGACTTACCCACGTCAATGCACAAGGATTATACTAGTTATTTTCTAACACATCTTTACGTTTCTTGAAGACGACTGTTTGGTCAAAGAAACTTTGAAACCATATTAAAACTAAAATTTAAAAAAAAAAAAACCCAAAAGCCTCAACTAACTATCGTAGAGTATGGTTTCGTACTGTTGAATGACACCCAATTTTGATATATATGCTATTTAATTTACTGGTTAAGAAAAATGAAAAGAGTAGGTATATATGCCTTTTAGCAAGACGACAATTATAAGGCTAATTCGAGTTAATTGCGTGGGATGATAATTTTGGGTGATGTATGCATAGCCTGATCAGGTTAATTTCTTAAAACACACAATTAAGCACTAAGTATTTCTGATTAGGAAACAAGCTAAATATTGTACTCTTTTCGATATCTTTCTGCAGGGCTAATACACTGTATCTATTCCTATGCTAGAACTAGAATTATGGGAGCGGTTTTACATTTTTATTGAAGACTGCTAGAGGCTTCTTTCAGGGATGCTTTCTAGAGCAGGCTTCCAACCTTTATGTTCACCATCACTACCGGAGATATCCACCTTTTGCACTCTCTGTTGACCCTGAAGATGAGAAACCATATCATCAACTGAAACTCCTCCCTTTCTTAGCATCTCCTGCAGTTCTTGCTTACTGATCACCAGGTTGATTCTCACCACAGTACTGGTTTTTTCTTGCACATCTTTGGCCTCCTCCTCTGGAATTGAAAATCTTACTTTCTTCTTCTTAGCCTGTGGGGATGGCAGTTGGAGAGGCACAAGATAGTACAAGTGGTCTCCACCAAGTAGGTTGGTGTCTGGCGGAAGATGCTGGAAAGCCTGAAGCGAATCAGCTATTGCATGACCAGAGAAATCTGACAGAACTTGCTGGACTTTTATGGGTGCTTGGTATTCAAGGATCTTCCCATCTGGTTTCATGACCTTGATAACATTTGCTTGCAGAACCAGGCAATTCCCCATGATATATTTCTCTAGCTACTATTGATTGTTTAGTGAAAAGAAAGAAGAGATCTTGCTTCTTGGCAATGCTTTAATTTCTTTGCATGAATGGTGCTGGGGTTATAACTGGCGTTGTGTGTGTTTATATATACATAGAATATGGTTATAAAGATGCCCTTGAGATGTCCCAGATATTACAAGGAACACCACTCCTTTCACTTTGGACCCCACGGTGATGATTTTGCTGGTGTGTAAACTAGACTGCAACAGAACCTCCTTATTGAGGTCATCACCACCCAACTGGAAACTGAAAGCCGACTAATGTTCAGTGGCGCATGGGAGTCAATTTTGATTGGTGAATTGGAAATAAAGCATGATATAGTAGTGTGAAAACACAAGACTAGAGTATAAAAGGGAAATTAGCATAACATAAAGGTACAAATTAAGCATGATTAGAGCTTTAGCTCTCTTTTGTTGGAAGTGTTTAAACTGTACACCACACCACAAACTTTCTATCACAGCTATAACTAGCTATAATGAGTGGGCTCTTCTTTGTCCATGAGATCATAAGCAAATACACGACCTCATTCCTCGCATTTGGAGTCGAATTAAGTGGGTTCTCACCAGATTCCATTTTTTTACAGTAGTGGAAGATCGGCTAGCTAGGATCTAGTAGGGCCGCTTAAACTCTTTGTACTTTAGTGTTTGACCACTGGAGTCCCATGGATCGAGCTGGTTAAAACTCTACTTGACTATCAGTTCTGTGCAACATCGACCTATTTCTCCCTACTTCCAACCGTGACATCAAATTAAAACATGCACGATAAGATTTGGCTAATGGGGTAATTCGCTGGTAGAAGCCAATACGTGCTACTTCCTTGTGTCGTGGTGATTCGATGCAAAACTCTCCTGAAGTGAATACATCTATGTTAGTGGGACTATTTATTTTAGCATAAAATGCAAAAGATTTACGGAGGGACGGGAAAGGACTTAGGAATGGAAGAGAACTACCGTTTTTGTCTAATCCAGACTTGCCCCTGGGAAAAGAAGAAGAAGAAGAAGAAGAAGTTATAACATGAACGGATTTCATGTCAATTTGGGAGATTATGTGAACTTCTCAAGATTGCCTCCTTTTCGTATTGCAGCAATAGTTGTATGAGAGGTATTTCGCTGGTTTTTTTACCAGTTAATTTCTACAGCTTTAGCGTCCTCAATTATGGCTTTCGCCTGTCCTGTACGTTACTGTGACAGCCCATCAGTTAGTTCCCAGCATCGTGTCCATGGAAAGGTGTTCTAGAATTGGCAATTAGTGCTGTTTTCTAATTTTTAATCTCCGCCAGTAATTAATTCTCTTCGACGATGAATGCTGTTGATGACTTTTATCAAACGAAAAAAAAAAAAAGGGTGGCCTGGAAATGATCGTGACCTAATTTAGATAAAAGTTATGTATCGTGGAGATAAAGAAGTAGTTTTTTAAAAGAGTTGCTCAGTGCTGTGTGATGTTTTCCACACGCATGCGAGCTTTTTGGCAATCCTTTCACTAGCATGGGTAGAAAATGAGCGTCCCTTTAAGGAATTTTTAAGCAAATGAAGCAATAGTATAACAAATCAGATGCAAAGAGACAATGTCTAGATGGTACCTTTATCGAGTGGTTAGGGGGCTTCATACATCTCCCTGAGAGTTTTAAAAAAATATCTTTGAAATATTCTATATATCATATAGTTTTTAAATTAAATGAAAATTATACCATATATGAAGACGTAAAATTAAAATTAAGTTATATATAAAAGATTCTCAATCAAAACAAAAAAAAAGTTTACGAAAATTCTTGTGTCTTTCATCTATTTTATTCTTGATGACACTGAGCAATTGATTCAACACTTAATTAATTATGACTGGAGGCATATATCCTTCTGCTATGTTTATGTGCTTGGCAAATTGAAATTATCATATACTTTAAGACTTCGAATCCATATATATGATCAATGCTCCCCTGCATCTCTGAATTATCTGTCACGAACAAAAAGCAATAAATATGCTTGATGCATGAAACTAATGAGAGAGAGATTATAGGAACTAAGGAAAAGCCTTTCTGCATAATTTGAGAACTTTGCACGCAATCAAAGATGATATATAAAGATATATGCAGATGCTAAATAGATATGGAATTCTATCAAATCATACTGACAATCGGAAATGAAGATGATTAGCAGAAAGTGATGGTGTCATTAACGTTCTATATAACGAAATCACAAAACGAAAAGGAAAACACATGATTTTGCTTAAAATTGGTGGATATGATCCATTGCATGTATGTATATATACACGTCGCGGCACTGTCATGATCCGTGAATAGCAAACAATCACAGTTTGGTCGCTTGGATGCCTTTGTATATAACAAACATACTTTGATGGAAGATATTTTGGCCGAGAAATAAACCCACAGAGAGATATATAGATCTTCTCCCTTGCATAGGGTTTTGAGATAATGTACTATCCCTGAAGGATGACAAACTTCAAAGTTGCAGGTATTTCCTTGCAACTGTTCTTGCAAGGGAATGGCGACTCGCCCAGTACATGCATCTTCCATAGACATGTTAGCAATGCATGCACGTGATGGTAATTAATGGCGAATGAATGTCATGCGAGTTCTCATACGTAATAAATTTTATATCATCAGGTTGTAAGAAATAAAATCTTCAATAGAATTCTCATGAATCTTCTAATTTTAATATGAATAATCTTTTTATTTTTTATTTTTTATACGGGACTAAAAAGAGAAGCAGCGCAAACCAAAGAGAAGCACATCTTCTAATTTAATTTAATCTAGTCCCTATAGTTTTATGAATTTTTGACATTTATATTTTAAAGATTATATAAATTAGCCCCCTCCATTATAGTTATGTAACAAGTGTTTGATCAAGTAAAAAAATGATTTACCAATAATAAATGCTAATTAATATACTAATCGTTCTCTCATTTAGTATATATTGAATATATAATTTATGTAATAGGGAAAAAAGTATAATTAATGAGCTAGCTAGCAAAAATATGTATTTTATTTATGATATAGCAATAATATGTATTGAAGTGAAAACAACATGAGCTTACAATATGTACCCAATTGAAACCTTCTTCTTCGGTTTTTCAATACTTTCCTTACACTTTTAATTCAAAGAAAAGGATTTTAACAATAACAAATGGTTTTTCATGTCATTTAGTATATGGATCTACTTGAAAACTACCATTTATATATAATTTGTAATTAATATGCTGATTTTGACATGTACATATTACTTTAAGTTTACCAGTGCGGATAATTAACCAAGGAATCGGAAATAAAAAATCACCTCCTTCACTCTTCATGAACAGTAAAAGACTTGTGTTTCACCCTCGATCCAAGTGTTTTATAGAGTGTGTCTTGCACCGTTTTATATTTTATATTTTTAATATTATTTTGATGTGTTGATATTAAAATAATTTTTTTAAAAAATATTTTTTAATAAAAAATATTTTAAAAAATAACTATTATCATATATTTAGACATCTTCTTTGTATAAAAAATATATAAAATATATGTGTGTGTTACGAACATTGAAAAATAAAAATAAAAAATCTTGATTTAGCTCTAATTATGGGAGTAATTATGGTAGGACTAAACTCTAGCACTTCTCTTCTAACTATCATTTTGATTGTATTATCTAACAACTACAGTTTTAATTAGTGCACAGCCTTTTGTTATTATTATTTTAAAAAAATAAAAGATGAAGAAATTAAAATAATAATAATAATTAATATTTCATAAATTATTTCAAATAAAATAAGTAACAATAAAAAAAATGAGGACCAAATTTGATAGATAAAAAAATTTAATAAAAAAATGATAAGAAAAAAGCAAATAAAAATTATAAAAAGAGGACCAAAGTTAATATAAAAATTAAATTTTAAGAGATAAAATTAAAAAATAAATATTCAAAACAAAATATATATAACAATAAAAAATTTGAGAATCAAATTTGATATAATCAATAAATCATATGATATTTTTAAATTTTTAACAACTTTCTAAAAGTGTTTTTCCCCCGAATTGTTTAGGAAAATATTTTTCTGGAAACTAAGCTAAAATTTTTTTATTAAAAATTATTTTTTTACTGATTAATTTTTTTAATAATAAATAAATACAAAATTTTTTTAAAAAAAATTCTACATTTATTTTAAAAAAAAAAACAAACATAGCCTCATAAGAAGTTTGGGAATATCGTGAAAACTTGCCTGAAAAAAATGATTTCATTTTTGAGCTCTTGTAACAGAACTAGATGTGCGCTGAAAAATATCTTTGGAGAAGGAAACCTGCGGGAACCTATTTGGATGTTGAGGTGATGTAATATTAACATCATTTTTGAAAATAAAATAAAGATTTCTCATTCATTTTTTTTTGACACCCATTTCTTTTATATAATTATTAGTCGTTTTGTTTTTCTCAGTAATTTGAGCGAGATTTTTACACCCAATTCAGTATTTAAATAGTTTCAACTAATAAAATGCTCTCAGATAAGAAAAGAAATAATCAAAGGTTAATCACTTAGATAGGTAAAAATAAAAGATCAGGCACTTGTCCCTTTTTTACCGTGTGTCGGTACAAAATAGCCACGTCATTGTCTAACAATGTGACATGATGAAATACATTCGGATATAAAATAATAATAAAAAAGATCACGCAAAATAAATAAATAAAAGTTAAATAGAATAAAGATCCAGGGTTGGCAATCAAATTGGCAGTTTCTCTGTATTTTTCTTCATTTTGAGATGATCACAACACGGTAATTACGTCAGTCTGATGAATGCATCTCCTGGAGATAAAAAAAAGAAGAAAGTAAACAAAGCTTTCAGATATCATACTCGGGGAAGTCTGCCCTCATGAATATATTGTATTAAAAACTAGCAAATGAATGCGCGGGAAGCTTTTATTTATTTATTTATATTTTCATCATCTTATATATATCTGGACTAATTTATTTTAAAATTTTAAAATTAATAATCCTATAAACTTTAATAATTTTAAAATTTGTAATAGAACTATCATTTTTTTTTAAGATTAACGTGGGTGTCCAGGCCAGTTTGCACGCATCACGACTAATCCCACGGGCTCTAAAGTTAACGATCATGTAAGCCTCCAATAATCATTATATGAGCAATTAAGAACTCAAATTTAAGACCACGGATGAACAATTAAGAACTCAAATTTAAAATCACGGAGAAAACAAACCTTTTAAATCCAAGATCTTATCACTTAATCATCGCATCAACATGGTTGATGTATCATATTTTTAATGATACGGGTGTCGTATCTGGACTAATTTATTTTAAAATTTTAAAATTAATAATCCTATAAACTTTAATAATTTTAAAATTTGTAATAAAACTACCATTTTTTTTTTAAGATTAACGTGAGTGTTCGGACCAGTTTGCACGCACCACGACTAATTCCACGAACTCTAAAGTTAACAATCATATAAGCTTTCAATGACTATTATATAAACAACTAAAGACTCGAACTTAAGACTACAAACAGAGCAAATCTCTTAAACCTAAAACCTTATCGCTTAACCTTTAGGTTGAAGTATCATATTTTTAATGATACGGGTGTCGTTGTCACGCGTAAGAAAAATAACAAGAAATCATGCCCACTAGATCCATGCCTCACGCACTTTTCTCTTTGAAGAAGGACTCCTGCCCTCCTCCATTAGTACAATAGCTCCATCGAGAGGATCGGACGGTGTCACAGGTGGAGATACAGGAGGACTGCTGCTATGTGTAGAACTCTCCATCTCCTTCGTGAGTCCAGAACTAAATTAGAATGAAGTCCCTTTCTCGAGAAAGCATGGAAAATCTCTCCTCCAAGCAAAGAATTCAGTGATTCACGCACAGAACTTGCCATCTTTCAACAATCCTAAACGGAAAAGCAAAGAACATTCCTTTCTCATTCTCCAAATTACCTGTCAAGTATTCTTCTGCCGCACTCATGGAAAGGTTGATTGCTTTCTTCTCCACCATCCCTCTGCACTGTAGATTTGGTCAGAGTTACCGTGGCGGGCTGACATGGCACACTAGATCGTGACACCTGGCCCTCACTGGTTGGGCGGCACCGTCAGTTAGAATTTCCCTCCTTGGCTGAACTTATCTTGGACCTGGGAGACAAGCACGTTGATGTATTGCTCCATTGAAACAATGCCACCTGTAAACAACAGTCACTTTAGATAGACTCGTCTTAGAACATGGGTCGAAGATGTTAGTTGACTGAGTTTTATTATGTGGTAAGAAAGCCCATCGTGTTCAATGAGATTAAAATTTAAAATTCTCGTTTCTGGAAAAGAAAAGAAAAGAAAAGAAACAGTAGACTTAATTTGTAATGATTTGTTTCCAGTGTATTCTCTGGTCCGCTTTGTTTTCACAGATCAAGGGCTACTTCGAAGACTTGATAGTAAATTTACCATTACCTAAAACCCACCTTAAATTATCAAGGCTAGATCCTAGCAAAGGCCCAAATTCTTTAACAAATACCAAGAAAATACAAAACCCAATTAAATAATCCAAGCAAAAGTAATCCACCTTTGTCTTCATTAACGGTAAGAGTGTTTTTTTAGAGTTTGTTTGGGTACTGTGATATTGTTAGTGTGCTTTAAAAAGATTGTTTTATAAAAAGTATTTTTAATTAAAATTAATATTTTATTTATATATGTTTGGTTAAAATTATAATTAAAATTGAGGTTAAATAAAAAATAATTTAATATGTTTGTTTAAAAATAATTTTTAAATTGAGGTTATAAAATAAGTAATATATATATATATATATATATCAATGATTTTAAATTTAAATATTGTAGATTTAATTACTACTATTACATTATAAAATAAATAATACTTCACATAAAATATTTTTTATTGTTCCATTAAATTATCTATAAGTTCATTACGTATAAAATTCATCCGACAAGAACTATAATTTTCATGATTTTTTAAACGGGCAATAAATTTAAGTAAAATATTATCAGAAATAAAATTAAGATTACAGTATGAGTAAATTTAATTCATCCTAAATTATTTTTTTATAATAAAAAAAATTATTATTCATATTTACATGAACAATATGAATAAAATCAATTCACTGCATCAACTTTTTTTTAAAAAAATATTCATATAAATAATAAAATAAATTTTAAGTCATTCACCCTGTTTACTATAGTAAACAATGCGAGTGAAAAAGCAACACATAATTGCTTTTATTGTTCTGTATTTTAAATGCAATATATAGTGAGCACTATTAAAATTTAATTGTGTTTCTATGTTATCAAATAATTGTTTAGTTATAGTTGTTTCAAAACAAAAGTAATTATATAAATAAATAAACCTTTTAAATAATTGAAATTAAAATTGGATATAATGTATAAAACTTAATTTCAAAAACTAATTTTGTTTTTTAGGTTTTCTGGTAGATCCCACGCACAAAACTCAATCTCCACCTCTGAAATGAAGACTCTCATATCCACCCTATTTTTTTATACACCCCCTACGCAATCCTCAAACCTATTATTACCAAAATATATAATACAGATCTTGAATTTCATGGAGAGATATAGAAATGGATTTTGCCGCTTGGAACCTGGATGAAACCCATGCGGGAAATCAATTACAAGCTAGTTTTTAACTTTTTTTTGTTTGATTTGGGTTTAGAGGAGGGTGAGATTAATTTTTCGGTGAGAAGATTTTCAGCTAATCGACGAGAGAGAAGAAAAGATGTCACTTGGGTAGATTTACAATATAATATATATGAGGAGGATATTTTGAGGATTGAGATTTATATAGCAGCTTCTGAGTTTAAGTTAAAATATATATGTTTTATAAGAATTTAGAATAATCAGAATTTTATTTGTTTATCTAAACTTATAAAATATATTTTTTGAAAAATATGGTTTACTCAAATAAAAAAAAGATTTCGAATTTATTTTTAATAAAAAAAATTTAATGCTATGGGTGTGTTTTATGATATTATGAAATTTATTAATTTAGGAATGAAAAGTTGATGAATCCAAAAATATATAAACTAATAAATCTTAAAAAGAGCTGTGAACTCAAATTAAAAACTAAAGTGAAAAACTTGTTGTTCTAGAAAGAAGTGAAGTAAAAGACATATGCGCTTGTTTATAAATATAAGCTACACAAAATCTTACTAGTTAACGGTAATACAGGTGCAATAAACCATGAAATAAAGAAAAGAGCGAAGGCAACAAGACCATTTTCAAATATAATTTTTATTTAATTATATGTCAAATAAAATAAATATTTGAAAGGGTTAGAAGGATTTAAATTCTAGAAAAAAAAAGTATTTTAAGTTAAGATTCTCATATTTTATTTATGCATTTCCTATTTGGGTGAAACTTACATTTTTATCAATAATATGATTTATTCACACAGAAGGCACCGGGCACCGGGGAGGGATAGGGGAGTAAATTTCTGCATAGAAGAAATAAGAAGATTATGAGAGGTAATTGATTTGTTTTTATTTGGAAGTATATGAAGAAGTGAAGACAGCGAGGATTAAGATGCGAGATATAAAATATTAAGGATGCAATTGCTTCCTTCTCTAATATCCAGGGACGCCACTCTTTGCCACTGCTAGGACGAAGTTACAACAAGAGGAGGAGGAGGAGGGAGGCAATTGCCCCTTAATGTTTTTCAAAAAATTCATATTAGTCCTAAATGGTTGTAGAATTTTGAATTTGCTCTCTTTTTTCTACGAATCTGACCCCATAGTTTTTTAAGCTTTCCCATGTTACAT
The DNA here is from genome assembly GCF_000495115.2 of Populus euphratica. Classification (NCBI taxonomy): domain Eukaryota; kingdom Viridiplantae; phylum Streptophyta; class Magnoliopsida; order Malpighiales; family Salicaceae; genus Populus; species Populus euphratica. Next base: position 306,140 of record NW_011500145.1, on the reverse strand, counting down.
GACATATCTACTATAGAATAATTTGTATGGAATAACTGTACATGGAATTATTATTTAAACAGACTATTTTTTATTTTATAATTCGATTTTGAGATGATAATTTTGTTTCAATACAATATCACATTATAAAGTAATATAATTTTTCTATAATAATCAATCAAAATAAATATTTACTTATAGCACTTGTTCCAATTATTTTGTTTTAGATGTGGCATCATGGCTTGAATCCAATGCCTAACTAAAATCAAAACCTAACTCTTGAAGCAATTGAAACCATCGACGAACTGGGTTAATGATGTTAGAGAAACGAACCATAAGGGTTCACCTGGTCGAGAGAGGACTAGATAAGAGCCCTTAACCGAACCACCAATCAAGATCTCATCCCAAGGGAGGGAAATCCTGAATTTGCGAAGAGGTTAGCTTCTTTTATCTAGTTGATGTTTGGTTAGAAAAAATAAGTATTAACTCTTTAATGTTATAAAAAAGAAAGAATAATTTGGGGTCAATGCTTAAATGTGTGCATGTGCTCATATTTTATATTTTATTGTACATTCGCATGGTTACCCTTCTCTAACAAAATTATTTAGCTGATTGTCGGGGGTAAAAGAGTCTTTTCGATGGATCAAGTTGTTATTATTCATATTGATAAGGGATAAGTCGGTCTCTTACATTTTAAATACAAAGTAAAATTACCTATAAAAGCAAAAATAAAATAAAATTAGGATTTATGAGCTTTTTAATCTTTTTATATTTTAATTGTAAAGTGAAATTACTTCATTGCCATTAAAAGGAAAAAAATTAAAACTTACGTTTAAGTATATTTTCATCTTTTTCATCATAATTTTTTAGTTATAATTAATTTAAATAACGCCTAAATGGTTTGAATCAAGTTGTTATTATTCATATTGATAAGGGATAAGTCGGTCTCTTACATTTTAAATACAAAGTAAAATTACCTATAAAAGCAAAAATAAAATAAAATTAGGATTTATGAGCTTTTTAATCTTTTTATATTTTAATTGTAAAGTGAAATTACTTCATTGCCATTAAAAGGAAAAAAATTAAAACTTACGTTTAAGTATATTTTCATCTTTTTCATCATAATTTTTTAGTTATAATTAATTTAAATAAGAAATAATTTAATATTTAATATTTTTTTAATTATTATTGTTATTGTTGTTGAATTATACAACTTTGACAAATTGTTTTTGGCATGTGAAAAATAATTTAATATTTAATATTTTTTTAGTTATTATTATTATTGTTGAGTAATGCAACTTTGACAAATTGTTTTTGGCATGTGTCGACTAAACAACTCAAGATTTTTTTAGTGTTGTTTAGTTACGGTATGGAACATTAAGAAAAATGAAAAGATAGAGAAGTCTCATCTTCCTATATTTTATATTTTAAAAATACATAAATTCATAATAGAATTTTCTGAAAAACATAATTAATTATCTTCGTAACCCTAAACAGCATTGAGCAACAAGGATGGAGGGACATAACTGAATTACCACACATAAATTCATAATAGAATTTTCTAAAAAACATAATTAATTATCTTTGTAACCCTAAACAGCATTGAGCAGCAAGGATGGAGGGACATAACTGAATTACCTGTCACATTGGTCGTTTACTAGAAAAGCAAGTATCCATGTACAGGACAGCTAATTGAGCAAGACCGACAAATACTCATCAATGCCAGAAACAACAAATGCACACCAGCCAGTCTTATTTCGCTAAAATCCCACCCCCACTCTTTCTCTTCACCAAAACCCTCCAGCGAAAATCATGGCTGGAGTACTTAACATCCACAATTTTCCTCTTCTCCACTCAGTTCCTGGCAGCCGTAAAACACCCAAGAAGTCAATTCCTACCATTAGAGCTACCTCAGAGACCCCGACTTCATCTACTTCTACTTCTACTTCTTTTACTGCACCACCCAATTTCAAGCCACCAGAGCCAAAGCGGTTTGCAGTCAGACCCGACAAGACTTGGGATATTGTTGGAGCTTCTCTTGCCTTGATTTTCCGGTTGGGTACTGGAGTTTTTGTTAATGGGTATGTTGAATTAAACTGAACAGTTCTCTTGTTTACTCCTTTTCTTTTAGCTATGTTAATTGCTTTTTTATGTATATATTGGTTTTCTCATACGTTGACAGGATTGATTGGAATCTTGTAGCTACATGATTTTTGTTATCGATTTTGCTGTAGAGTTTACCGTGGATTTGAAGATTTCAATGTACTCAGACACAAATTTACTATAAATTAAGTGGTATTAATAGTAAAAATTAAAATTTGCACGTAGTTCATATGAAATTCAAATTATTTTTTGTACAATGGAGCACAAAATATGTTTCCGCAAGTTAATTGAAGTCAAATAGTAGTAACTCTTGAGTTCCTTAAACTATATGGGGACATAATGACCTTTTAGGTTCCCAATTTTCTCTAGATAGATTTTCGAGGCTCTCTGTACAAATGTAGAAAAAGGAAATTTGGAGGGCAATCCTATGATTGATGATGGGAACCATAATGGTCATTATTTAAAGTCGTTTGTCTTCCATCCTTGCAATCCATTCGGGATTTCAATCCGGGTGTTATCACATAAAGCAGTGAATTAGCAAAGATGAGGAGGCTACCGATGGACCCTAAATTATCAAGGAGAAAAGCTAAATGGACTTGCTGGGGGAAAGGGAACGGGTTTAGTTGTTGGTGAATAGACTTAGAATCCATCCCCACAGCTTTGCTCCTTGTTACAAATTCTGATGGTATTTTCTGGTCAGATAGTTTATAGTAATGGACGAATGTATGCTATTTTAAAAGGGCAACAAAACTGAAAGGGAACGAGGGATAGGAAGGAAAAAGTTGGGAATTAGGTCCTGATTGGATGAATTGAGACTGGGCTTGGACTTACAGAGACAAGGGTTTAGAAGGCACCGATAGTATTAGATTGATTGTGGAGTTCCTTATTTGTGCTTTCTGATTAGACAGAGTCCTGTACCATTCATTGCTTTAAAAATACAGCTTTCATAGAAACCATGGAACCTAAAAGCTTAAGCTTCTAGCTGAGGTACCAAGAATGGGTGATTATATTTGCTTACAAAAGCCTTAAACTTCAGGTGTAATCTTTTAGAATTCTCCTCCTCTTTCCTTGTTCCACCTTTTGACGTTTCCTTTGTACCATCTTCCAAAGTGTAAATGAAGATGCACCCTTGCCTTCTTTTAGAGGCATGTAAATTAATTTTTGTATTTTATTATCAAATTAAATGTGAAAAAAACAAACAAACCAAAAGACTGAGAAATGAGAGATTATCAAACCCACCAATCTTAACCTGTAGTGATGTTATTCTTACACAATATGTGAAAACTATCATGTCCTTTATCATGTAGTTGGATCTTGTGGCAGCCACTTGGAGGATTCCTGAATTTATTATATCTTCGTGGGACTGTGGCAGGTATTCTGTATCTTTTGTTTCCAAGGATGCAATTCCACCCGACCAATATTCTCTGGAAGTAGCTGGTAGGTGTCAAATTTCCCAAATTTTAGTTGTCATGCCATATGAAGTTGATATAGTGTACTTGTGTTGAATAGCTGGTGCAAGTTTCTATACCAATTAAAAGATCAGGACAAATGTGGGGGATTTATTTTAAGTCCTAAGTTGATGTGAAAGCATATTTGGCATTCCTGTTCAAACCCACTATCTTAACAATTAATTTTGCTGATAAATGTAAATATGATATTTGTCTTTCACAGGTTATAAAGTGAAAGAGACCTCAAAATTAGGCCCTCGACCAGAAAAGCCTATTGAGATATATGAGTTTGAAGGGTACATTACTTTCCAAATCATTTTTTTTTCTCTGCATAATATAGTTGGTAGAAGGAATCTAGATGGTGAGTTTCCTTGTAGTCTTTTCTCTTGTTCTCCGTTCCACTTATGTCTCTTTTACATGCAATTATGATGAATTAATACTGAATGGTTGTAACCCTTTTCCCCTTCAAATATGGATTCTGATGCACTACCTGCAAACTTCAGCTGCCCATTCTGTCGGAAGGTAATGTCATTAAAAAATACCGTGTTACAAGTTATACTTAATTGAACTTGGGTGTGTTTAATTTGGTTCATCCCAGGTCTCTATGGATGATGAACCTTGATCCATTACATATGTTGCTAGCTAATTGTTCTTATTACTGGCATGTCTCTGAAATTACCTTCTATGGCTTTCTTAAGATGTTAGCTGACGGTTGTGCAAACATGTTCAGGTTAGAGAAATTGTTGCAGTGTTGGACCTTGATGTTCTGTTTTATCCTTGCCCAAAAAATGGTCCCAATTTTCGTCCCAAGGTCGCTCAGATGGGTGGAAAACAGCAGTTCCCTTACATGGTTTGTCTTTTTTCTTTCTATTATTGTTCCCCAGTCACCACATGTACATAATGACCAGATATAGGTTTAGCAGAACAATAGCTTGACATAAATGTTTGGAAGAACCAGGTTTTACAAGTTAAACAGTAAAACCACAAAGAATCAGTGTCCAGTTCCCTATCATCTCATTCAACACCCTGAACCTTGTTAACATGGTAACAGAAGGTATCATTGGTTTCTTCGAGCAATTAATTTTCAGAGAATGAGAATCTAATGGTCACCAATTGTCTGACTGCCAACCATAAAATCTATATTATAGTTCTAGCTATTAGAAAGGAGATGATTTATATCTGGGTCTTCAACTTTATCTGTATTGGCCGTGCAAAGGGAAGTTCTTTGGCATTTAGTCTTAACTCAGGTTAGTTGTCCATTTTATTTGTGAATCATAGAGTTAATTTATAAATTATAATGGTCTCTTTGTTCGAACAAGATAGAATGAAGGAACCTGAAATGAAGCCATGAGTAGCTTTGCAGCCAAAAACTTCCGAAAATAGCCAACAATGTGTGTGTATGCCACTGAAGAACTTAAACTACAACTCGAAAACAAATCCGCTTTGTGAAATATGATCAATAGTCGAGGTATGGGCAGGTTGGGAATGTGTGGCTCTTTGTATTCTGGTCCGGGCAGCAAAATTGGTTAACAGCAAAGGCTATTTAACACTTCCTGACTTCAGAATTCAATGCCCCATTCACATGCTTGCTTGAATTAGGTCTTCTCAAGTTCTGATTTCATAATCTAATCATGTCTCTTGCAATTTCAATTTCCTATTTCACTCTTACAGAATTTCATATCGTCATTTTCCTTCTATCCTTAGGTAAAGCCGGCTCAAGGTGAATAGAGGTTTTGGGCAAAATTATAAATGAGATCTTTTAAAATATTTAAGAAATATTTTTTATTTATTTTTTATGTATGCCTGACAAGTGGGGCCCTGGGCAATCATCATTTTATACATTACTTAATTTCATAATGCATAATTGACAAATATACATCTTGGGAGTCTTTTGTTAAGTAGGGACAATCTTACTTCATAATGCATAATTGACAAATATACATTACTTGTTCTTAGGGTCTTTTGTTAAGTGAGGGTTTTGGGCCATTGCCCAAGTAGCTCTTAGGCTCTGGCCAGTTTTGTCCTTAGGCTTAATGGTTTTAATGTAAGTCATACCTTAAGGGAGTGACTATAAGTCGAAGCCAAGGCTCAAAATTTTGCTTGTGGTTGCAGGTAGATCCAAATACTGGAACTGCAATGTATGAATCGGATGACATAATTAAGTATCTGGTTCAAAGATATGGTGTGATTCTCAACATCGACCTACTTTCATAATTTACTTCCATGTCTTTTCATTGTTTTCTCGTCACTAAACAGGCTATCTGAAAGAATAAAAAGTAAAACTATAGAATACAATTTGCATGATCAGTTTGCCCTTTTTTTCTTTGTTTTTACTGCTCATATTATTAATAGATAGATTAAATTTATTTTCTTAAAATCTTGGTAACTGTGATTCCATATCTTATCTTGGTCAAAGCAAGCCTAATTAGTATGGTTTGTTAGGTACTCTTTCATTTCATCTATACCTTTTGTCAATTTTAGGTGACTAAAGGAGAGGTTTAAAATTTTAAATGATGATTTGCATTTTTTTTTAAGCATTATAATTTATCCTATCTGCTCTCTTCAACCATCTTATATATTCTTTCTATTTGATTATCTTATTTAGGTGATGGAAGTATTCCTTTCATGCTGTTGCTTGGTCTTTTAACGGTTAGCAATTTGCTTATCTATTACACTCTCTAGTCAATTTGTAGAATGTAAATTTCAAAGATATCTCTCTGTTGCTTATCTATCACACTCTCTAGTTAATTTGTAGAATGTAAATTTCAAAGATATCTCTCTGTTGCTTATCTATCACACTCTCTAGTTAATTTGTAGAATGTAAATTTCAAAGATATCTCTCTGTTGCTTATCTATCACACTCTCTAGTTAATTTGTAGAATGTAAATTTCAAAGATATCTCTTGATGATTTCTGTTCTTGCAGACTCTGACTGAAGGTTTTGCCATGATTGGTCGTATGGGAAAGGTAAACAATGTTGAATTTTAGTTTGTAAATAGTTCCCATGATTATTAGATGAAGCTCATCTCTCTTCCTGTGAAACATTTATTTATAAAACGTTCTTTGTAATTTGTAAAATTATGTTTTATGCTGCCTTCAATTCCATTTTAGTTCATCGTGATTTTTATGTTTTCTACTAGTAATGCAATGGTGCAGATTGTCTTTAATGATCATTTGTGTTAGTGCAGGGGTCATCTTATACTCCATCTAAACTGCCACCCAAACCACTTGAACTATGGGCATACGAGGTTTGTAGAGTGCCATATCAATTTTGATACTTCAACTTGCACGCTTGCTGTTCTTTCTCCTTCGACACCCTCTTCCCTTTCTGTTTTTCTATTGGGACTTCAATGGCCTTTATGCACACGATACAGAGTTAATTGTTTCCTGTTTATGGAAAAACACGTTTTAGATGTTTGCTTTCTATTTCAGGGTTCCCCGTTCTGCAAGATTGTTCGAGAAGTACTTGTAGAATTAGAATTACCACATATAATACGAAGGTAAAGTCCACATTTTTTGCCCCATCAGGTGCTTTGCTCTTAAGTTTTTTCCGTTTAAATGAAAAATGACAACTATTTAGTGAGTTTTCATTCTCTGTTTTAATAAATTTTGCAAGGGATAAGGTTTAGAAACAAATGTTTTCAAACACATCTATACCATTGCTTTTCAGTTGAATCAGTACTAGTAATAAAATGATTTTTTAAAAACATTTCCATCCTTGTTGGTGTGTTATAGAAAAACATTCACAATGTGGACGTGCAGTAATATTGTAAGGAGATCCAGAGAGAGCGAATATCTTCATGCTCTTATTACCACAAGAAATGCGTATTCTAAAAGATCATTTAATTATTTTTTGTGCTCTTTCTAACAAACAATTATCACTCCCATTAATTCCACTATAATTGACATACTTTAGACGTGTAAGTCGTGAGGCACTGTTCCTTTCTGTCAATAGAAAGCATTTCACCGGTTCCATCAGTTTTGCTTATTGAGTAGCATGCCATCAAGTTACTGTTTTGAAGTGTGTGTACCCCACACACACAAACACATGCACACAAGTAATATGCAGGAACATTTTGTCTGATAAGGCTTCTGTTGTTTTCGATTATTAGCTGTGCTCGAGGTAGTCCAAAACGACAGATACTATTTGAGAAAGCTGGGCATTTTCAGGTGATTTATATTTATTTGTTAGTGCATTTCATATGTAACAAGAAACACACACCCTATTATCAGCATCTATCTATTTAGAGTATGATATCAATTTTACAACAATGGTTTCCAGGCGCCTTACATTGAAGATCCAAATACTGGGGTCCAGATGTTTGAAAGCGCTGAAATTGTGGAATATCTAAAAGTAACATATGCAAGTTCATAAGCAAACTTCCTGCGGGCATTTGAGTTTTTTATAGTATAATTGTAGTGAATGTATAACACGGTGTATTGCTGTGGTTTTACCGAGTTAAGTGCACCAGACAGAGAGGGTTTGGCTAGTTTCTCTTTGATTAATCTGCACTTAGGATGAACTTCTGTTGGATGTTATTTTCCTTTTCACCTGATATATTAAAATACAAATTTTCACGATTGCAGAATTTTAGATATGAGAAGGCTCTTCAATGAAGTGGCCTCCACAGTCCAGAACCTTTTCCTGTCAATAATGCTTCGTGAAATTCTGATGTTCCATTCCACGAGAACTGTTCACTCAATAAGTTAATAATTAGGGAGAATATGTTGTTAAGGGCATTGAACTAAATATTTGGGCTATGTTTTTACGAGGTGTGGGTCCTTTTACAACTAAAATCATATACCAAATAAAATAGCAGATGCAGGACCAAATTCCCTATTTAAGGTAGAAGAACAGGCTAAAGGATGGAACAAAACTCATATGAAGGCATTCTGGACTTTGGAGGACTGAAGGATATGGCCCTCTGTGTGTGTGGGTTTGTTTTGAAGGGTGCGAACAATTTGTGTAGAAAATCCACACTAGTTTATTGAGCTGACTACAGAAGGAAATGAAGAAATGTTGTTTATATGGTTAGCGATTGATAACAGGCACGGGCATAGATGTGCCGCCAACGGTTGAGGTCTGAGTTTAGTTGCCTTCCGTCAAAACCATGACTTGTGTGGATTTCTTTGTTTAGTGGAAACTAGCTAGGACTCAAGTTACGCCGTTAGTCAGGTTAGATTTTTTTTAATATAAAAAAAGATGTTAAGGTAACGTTAATAATTTTAAAGAAACATTAAAAATTTGACATCAGGATAATTAATTTAACTGTATTTAATAAACTCAATTAATTTCATAATATGATTAAAAAACAATATTAACAGTAAATAAAGTGAAATTGTTTTTAATAATTAACTATAAAAAATAAATTGTTAATATTATAATTGAGAGAGAAAAAAATCCATTAAAAACTTATCATTGCTCTTTCATGAATATTGTCTCACCAACAAAAAAAGCTTATTGAGACAGTTTTAGAGTGTGTTTGGTATTGCGGTAACAGAAGCTTATTGAGACAGTTCTAGAATGTGTTTGGTATTGTGTTAGTTGTTGTGGTTATAATTTTAAAAAAATTGTTTTTATAAAAAGTACTTTTAGTTGAGGTTGGTTTGAAAAAATAGATGTTTGGTTAAAACTGTGGTTAAAATTGAGATTGAACAAAAAGTAGTTTAATATGTTTGGTTAATAATGCTTTTGAAATTGAAGTTATAAAATAATTTTAAAAAATATATATTAATATTAATGATTTTTAATTTAAATATTGTAGATTTAACTATTATTATATCATGAAATAAATAATATTTTATATAAATTATTTTTTATTGGTTCATTAAACTATTTACATTTTTATCACGTATGAAATACATTCGATAAGAACTATAGTTTTTCGAATAAAATATAATTAAAAAATAAAAAATAATTTTTATTTTTATTTTACTGGATCGGATCCGGTTTATTGTATTTTAAATTTTGAACTAGACCCGATCTAATCTAAACCAGTTCGACCGGAGTAGCATGCTACACTATTCAACCTGCGCAGTGGTTAATTAGCATGTACAGTGTAGCACTGCTCATGCTAATTAATTCATTCCATGAACACTGCGCAAGTTCATGCTAGTGTTCATCTTACGCAGTGTTTATAGAATGAATTAATTAGCATGAACAGTGTAGCATGCTATACTGTTCATGCTACTTAATTCATTCTAGCAACAACAGGCAGGAACGTAAGGAGTATGAGAGAGGCAGGAACGTAGCAAGAAGCATGAAATTTTAGCTTCAACAAAACAGTGTTGAAAACCCAGATAATGGTAGGGTCCACGTATAAAAATCACGGTTGATTTTATAACTAAACACTTCAACGAACTGTTACAGACTAAACGCAGCTATAAACGCTAACCCAAACGGCCTCCTAATATCATTCTGAAAGGTTGTATGACAACATTGAAAGATATTGCATGCGTCATTAGACACGAGTTGTTAGAGCAACATCTTGAAAAGTAAACCAAATAAAATATTATAAAATGAATATATTATATTTATATTTAATTATTTAATTTAGTTTAATAAATTTATTTTAAAAAAGTAAAATTTAATAAAAAATAACAAATAAAAAGACTTGAGGTAACCTGATTTATTTTCAAAATTAGTGAAAAATTCAATAGAAAGAAATTTAAAAAAATAATATATTTCAATTTCTGATTAAATAAATATTGAAAGATGAAACTGATAAACAAAAACAAAAGCTAACAAAAAAGGGGAAAAAAGATTCAAGTAAACCTAGACGAATCTCATAAACTTGTGTTAATCTTCTAAACTTACAATTCATGAAATTCTAGACCTAGACTTAATTAAAAAACTCAATTCCCAACCAATTTATCATTAAACGATGAAATCAAAAAAAAAATATCAATTTAAAAAGCTGTCGAAGTAAAAAAAATAGCAATCAAAATAATAAAAGTTAAATCTAATAAGAAATAAAAATTGATGGAGGATGAAATCATAAAAAAATTAATTTAAAAAATTATCTCAAATAAAAAAATAACAATTAAAATAATAAGGATCAAATTTAAACTATGAAAAAATTAAAGGAAGATGAAATTGAAGAAAAATTATATTTTATAAATTATTTCAAATAAAATAAATAATAAATAAAAGAAAATGAACCAAATTTGAATGAAAAAAATTGAAGGGTTACTTTAAAAAATTGAATTATTATTTATAAAAAATTAAAAAAAAAATTGTCAATGCGAAACTAATGATCAATAAGCCACATATGTCGTCTGGAGATGGAGGAGCTGTGGAGATGATCCAAACACTGCTCAAAAAGCCACCATTTAGCATTAAATGTCCTTTAACATGTCATAGTCCAAATAGTTTGGACGCAACTTATGTGTTGGTATGTACAATAAATATGTCAATTTGTTTTGTTTTTTTAAATAATATTCTATATTTATTAAATATTAAATTACAACTTAAACAACTTGATTATAGTAAAAAAAGTAGGGTCAGATCCGGTTTAATATGTTTTATATTTTGGACTGAACCCGGTCTAACCTGAACCAGTTCGACCGGAATAGCATGCTACACTATTCATCTTGCGCAGTGATTAATTAGCATGTACAGTGTAGCACTGCTCATGCTAATTAATTCATTCTATGAACACTGCGCAAGTTCATGCTAGTGTTCATCTTACGCAGTGTTTATAGAATGAATTAATTAGCATGAACAGTGTAGCATGCTATACTGTTCATGCTACTTAATTCATTCTAGCAACAACAAGCAGGAACGTAAGGAGTACGAGAGAGGCAAGAACGTAGCAAGAAGCATGAAATTTCAGCTTCAACAAAACAGCGTTGAAAACGCAGATAATGGTAGGGCCATGTATAAAAATCACGGTTGATTTTATAACCAAACACTTCAACGAACTATTACAGACTAAACGCAGCTATAAACGCTTACCCAAACGGCCTTCTAATATCATTTTGAAAGGTTGCATGACAACATTGAAAGATATTTCATGCGTTATTAGATACGTGTTTTTAGAGCAACAACTTGAAAAGTAAACCAAATAAAATATCATGTAAACCAAATAAAATATCATGTAGTGAGTATGTTATATTTATATTTAATTAATTAATTTAGTTTAATAAATTTATTTTAAAAAAGCAAATTTTAATAAAAAATAACAAATAAAAAGACTCAAGGTAACCCGAGTAATAAATTTATTTTAAAAAAGCAAAATTTAATAAAAAATAACAAATAAAAAGACTCGAGGTAACCCGGGTCATTTTCAAAATTAATGAAAAATTCAATAGAAAGAAATTTAAAAAAATAATATATTTCAATTTCTGATTAAATAAATATTGAAAGATGAAACTGATAAACAAAAACAAAAGCTAACAAAAAAGGGGAAAAAAGATTCAAGTAAACCTAGACGAATCTCATAAACTTGTGTTAATCTTCTAAACTTACAATTCATGAAATTCTAGACCCAGATTTAATTAAAAAACTCAATTTCCAACCAATTTATTAGTGAAAGATGAAATAAAAAAAAATCAATTTAAAAAGCTGTCAAAGTAAAAAAAAAATAACAATCAAAATAATAAAAGTTAAATCTAATAAGAAATAAAAACTGATGGAGGATGAAATCATAAAAAAATTAATTTAAAAAATTATCTCAAATACAAAAATAACAATTAAAATAATGAGGATCAAATTTGAACCATGACAAAATTAAAAGATGATGAAATTGAAGAAAAATTATATTTTATAAATTATTTCAAATAAAATAAATAGTAATTACAAAAAATAAACTAAATTTGAATGAAAAAAAATGAAGGATTACTTTAAAAAATTGAAGTATTATTTATAAAAATTAAAAAGGAAAAAAAAAATTGTCAATGCAAAACCAATGATCAATAAGCCACATGTGTCGCTTGGAGATGGAGGAGCTGTGGAGATGATCCAAGCATTGCTCCAAAAGCCACCATTTAGCATTTAATACCCTTTAACATGTCATAGTCCAAATAGTTTGGAGGCAACTTATGTGTCGGTATGTGCAATAAACATGCCAATTTGTTTTGTTTTTTTAAATAATATTTTATATTTATTAAATATCAAATTACAACTCAAACAACTTGATTATAGTAAAAAAAGTAGTTTGTAAATACAAAAGAATCCGTCCACGCTAGTTAAAAAAATTTTACATTTAAGAATAATTTAGTCATGTTACTATGATATACAAATTTAAAAAGACAAATTTATTCTTGATTAATTCAATAATGATAAATAAATCTTATGAAAATATTATATTATCCTTAATAGCCAATGATTTTTATTGATAAAGATAAAATGACCATTACATTTTTCCACTTCATAATAAAATGAATATGCATTTACAATGAAAACATGTTTAGGTTTTTTTTTTAATGGTAACCATCATGCATCACATTGAAGATTAGTTGATTTGTACATTAGCATGTGAGCTGGATTTTGCAAATCATTCTAAATTTCAACACACAAACTATCTATTGGTTGTAACTAGTGTTGTTATCTAAAAATACATAATTATAAGTGAGCATAGATATTTAGTAACATAACAATTATAATTCAAGGTAAATTTTTAATCAAACAAAACTAGTATGCATATTAAGTAAATATATAAACTTTTATAGGATTTGGAATGGAATACAATCCTAACATACATACTAAACAAGTATAGAATTTATACTTAAAACAAAATTAATTTAGAGTATTTATCTATTAAATATTTTAGAATATAACCAAGCTAAAATTTTGTTATTGTCAAGATTTAATTGTTTTTTCTTAAAGTTTTATTAGTCCTTACTTTGCGTAAAAGACTGATTTCAATAAACCTTTCAAGATTTCAATAGCATAACAATATTTAGGTATATTTCTAAATAAGACTCAAAGAATTAATAAAATTATACTCAATTATATGACTACAAAGATCAAGCCTAAGCTCTAGATTATAAGTAAATTATAAAGAAAAAATATTGCTTATAATGAAGAGACTATGCTAAAAATAAAAAAGTGGAGAAGAATGTAAAAAGATTATGTAGCATTTATGCAGAAAAAACCAATTTAAAACACTCATTTTTATCTTTTTTTTACAGATTATTTTGAAATCAAAATTGATATAGAATTAATTATGGTAATTGCATGAATAATTTTTTTTATTATCAGTTTTGATTACCCTTAATAAAACAGAAATTAAACTTGAATATTTTGGTCTAATATTTTTTCAGTTGAAAAAATTGTTCAAATTCTATAAAAACTGAGCAAATTCTTACATTTATGAGATGCATTTGAGGCCTGTTTAGCTATTTTGTTTTTTTCTTTTATCATATTGTTGTCTCTCCTTAATTAGATTTTTATTGGGTTGAGATGAGATAATTTTAGGATCAAAATAAAAAATCTTCATATAATCATGGATAAAATAGAAAAAAAAGAGGAAATTATAAGAATTATTATAGAATTAGAGTTTAAATTGATAAGATATTAAAGAATAGGGGCTATATTGAATAAAAGAGAAAAAATTGTTTAGCATGTGTAAGGAAGGACACTGCTTTATGGCAATACTTACAACATTCTTTATGCTTCAATGGTAGCCATCCTTAGTATTGTTGGAATAATCTCAGCGAGGGCTTTCTTCTATGATGATGCATGGTGTAAAAAGTGTTTTTAATAGTTTATTTTTTTTCATTCTTCTTTTCTTCCTTTTCTTTTTTTCTTTACCTTGATTGTCATGCTTGATTTGTTAAAAATATAAAAAATAGATTTCTAGAATTTTAATCTTTATTATTTTAATTATTATTTTTAATAACAATTATAGTTTAATTTTGTAAAATTAATACCCAATAATTATAGAGTGATGTCTAAGAACCACCTAGAAAATGCAAAGCGGAAGAACTTTATGAAACAAAAAAAATTGAAAATGTGAAATAGAAGAATGAAATTAAAAAATAAAAACTTTGAGAGAAAAAATGGAAAAAAAATACCACATAAAAGCAGCTGAAAAAGTTGAAAAATTTACAACACTGCCATATGATTTTTCACTTTAGAAAAATCCATTTTGTTTTAGTATTTTTGTTAATAAGCAAGGCATGTGCGCTCCTGCGGGTACGCTTTCAAAACATATTTTCAATAATAAGTAGAATAATTATTAGTAAAAAACTTAGAGTGTGCGTGTGCGTGTCTATATATATATATATAAACCTCTTCTACCATAAATTATTAAACTAAAGCTTTTCATATCTTATTTTTTTGTTTTTAATTTATTAACATCTATTTAGCAAACAATGAGTAGGATTTTGATATCTTAATTTGAGTAGAATATTCATAGGTGAACTTAAGAAGAAGAAAAAAATTAAGTATGAAAACGGTTCTTATCTTATTATTGTTTTATTTCATTGCAAGCTTGAATTACAGATATTCAATTTAACAAGTCTTGCAATTTATTTTAACGTATTATTCCTTTTTAAATTAAATTTAAGTGTTTTAATTCTAGAAGAACATTTTATTTATAAAAAAACTTTTTTAAAAGGTGTCAGAAACTTTTTTATAAAACAAATTTTGGTGTCATATTTACATTTTAAATATTTTAAAAAATCTAAATAATTCTTAGGATGTATATCACCCAAAATATATAAAAAATAATATTTTAAGGTTGTATAAAAATAGTACTTAATTTTGAAATAGAAAATCTAAAAATAGAAATATATTAAAAACACACAAAAAAACAAAAAAAAACCATATGGGTCAAACATAGATGTCTAGGCTAGGGAGGCATGATCTAGGTGCTCTCAAAGTGAAAAAAAGATAAGAAAAGAAAAAAGAAATGAAAATATGTGGAAGATGAGTCGTTTACTAAACTACTTTGGCTACTCTCCAACAGATGAAAATCGGACCGTCCAATTTGTTCTTCAAATCCAATTTTCTTCATCATTTTTTTATATCAAATATCTTAAAAAATTCCAAAAGCAACTAAAATCTTATTTTGTGTTTGGAAACTCATTTTAATTGACCATAATTACTCAAAAAAAATCAAATCAAATTCTTAAATTTTCTTGGTAACTGTGATTAAATTTAATAGATAGATTAAATTTATTTTCTTATGACCATAATTACTCAAAAAAATCAAATCAAATTCCAGAAAATCAAACTCATTTTAATTGACCATAATCTTATTTTTTGTCTGGATTTTCCTGTTGCTTCAAGTTTGCTAGCCATTTACTTAACTATCCTTGTAAAAAGGCTTCTTGTAAGAAGAATTTGTTGACATCAAATCGGTAGTTTTTATGGCCGGTTGAGTTTCCTCTCTCCTTCCTGTCTTTCATCACTTCACTCTCTTTTCTCTATTATCAAGGACTAAAATGTAATGAAAATAAAGTATGAGCATCGAAATGCATTTTTGAAAAAGTACAAGGACCTAATTTCAAAATTGAGGAATTCTAAACCTTTCTTGCCATTAAAATTAATGAAATTACAATATATGTTGGTGAACAGTATAATTAGAATTTTTCTATAAATTTCTCTATGTATCAAACATAGGGTTAATAATTCCAGACCATATTAGAACGTTGCCCGTATGCAAAGACAGTAAAGGATCATGTAAGAGATTCGTTAGGACAGCGCCTCCCTCGTGATTTTTCTAGTTTTTCCAAAGTATATACATTCAAGTCCTTATTATTTTGAGATTATTCAATTTTTTCCATACATTCCTATTTTATTTAGGTGATAGAAGTATTCCTTTCATGCTGTTGCTTGGTCTTTTAACGGTTAGCAATTTGCTTATCTATTACACTCTCTAGTCAATTTGTAGAATGTAAATTTCAAAGATATTTTAAAAAATCTAAATAATTCTTGGGATGTATATCACCCAAAATATATAAAAAATAATATTTTAAGGTTGTATAAAAATAGTACTTAATTTTTAATTAGAAAATTTAAAAATAAAAATATATTAAAAACACACAAAAAAAAAACCATATGGGTAAAGCATAGATGTCTAGGCTATGGAAGCATGATCTAGGTGCTCTCAAAGTGAAAAAAAAGAAAAGAAAAGAAAAGAAACAAAAATATGTAATTTTTCTAGTTTTTCCAAAGTATATACATTCATTATATACATTCAAGTCCTTATTATTTTGGGAGTATTCAATTTTTTCCATACATTCCTATTTTATTTACAATTAGATACTAGACTTGTAATTTTTCTCCTTCCTCGAAGCTAAACATCCCTTTTTCTATGTGTAGTTTCAAGCAATAAAATATTCTTTCTCGAAGTTAAAAATCCATTTTCTATAAATGTGTATGTATAACACACAAATCATTTTTAAGCAATAAAATATAATTTTTTTGAAGATTATAATTATTTTGTAAGTTTTTTGGTTCTTAAGTTTTTGAAAATTACAATATAGTCTTTATAATGAAAGAGTTTTACAACTAGATCCCTTCATGATTAGACTTTAATCATGCAATGATTCATTACATATTTTTTGTGTGAAGTTTATAATATAATAAGTCATCATGATTATAATGGTCCGTTATCTTATAATTTTAAAAATTACGTATTCAAACATAGAAATGTAATGAATTATTTTGTTACATAATTTATCTCATCTAACAATCTTGACGTAAGAGATTTATCCAAGTATAGTAACCCCACTAAGTTTGATTAAATTCAGAAAGGGCCAATGGTCTGCATTTTTTACCAGGCCAGCTTTCTGCGTTTTCAACTCTACAATAACAGAACCAAGCTGCTACTTTGCATCAAAAGTGCAAATCCAATGGTAGGGATTTAGGTCAGCTCCCTAATTTCGCTACTTTGCATCAAAAGTGCAAATCCAAAGGTAGGGATTTAGGTCAGCTCCCTAATTTAGGATGAAGGTTTCTTTTAGAACAGATAACAGCTAAAAATATTGAAGCACAGGAAAGAAAAAAAAAAAAAAAAGAAGGGATAGAGCGCAAACCCCACTACATCTATAATTAGACATAGACATACAAAACAAGGTGTGCCAAGGGTTTCGAGAGAAACACTGCTAGATTTACCAGCTCTCCCCAAGTTTAGCACCAGTACAGCTACTTATTAAGCCTATAATTTAACAACTCAAATCGATAGAGCCGCAGTTTTCTAATAAACATCTTCAAGGGAAAGGTTTTACTCTGAGACGAGAGCATGGCTGCTCAACCCTCCTACTCCTTCATTGCTATTGCATTGTTGCTTGCTGTCGCTTCTGCAAGTGCTACAGACCAAACTCAAGGTATGACTCTCTTGCATGCAAAGATCTTTCTTCCATACACACGCACACAAACAAGCATATGTGTTTTCTGTTTCATTTTTCTGCCATCAGAATGAATGAGACTTTAAATATATATGGTAACGTAAATATGTTTCTTTTGAAACACGTATTTGTTTTCCTTTGACAAGTTCTATGATCTGAAATCATTTGCTGTCTCTTTGGAGTTTGGAGCATTCTTAGAAATAAGAAGCATAAACGACTTATTCTTTCTCTGTTGTTATGCAACAAGTGAGTTTGGTTCTTGGGATTTTCTTGGCAGCATCTGCATTAGAATTCAGTTACGCTGGTACAAATGGCCCTGCCAAGTGGGGAAGCTTGAACCTAAAATTCTCTGCATGCACGTCTGGAGAAACTCAGTCTCCTGTCAACATTATCAAGAAAGAGGCCGTGGAAAACAAAAATTTGACACCCTTGACCAGGGATTACAAACGTGCAAACGCTACTCTTGTTAACAATGGCTTTAATATTGGGGTTTGTTCCTGAAATAACTTCGTTAATTTTATCTTAAGGAATTCCTATACTGTAATCAGCTCTTTGGCACATATTGTGGTAGGTTAGGTTGATATATATGAGCTAGTGGAGAAAAAATAGCTTCAAGAGATCTCATGGAAAACTTTATATATGCTGGTCCAAACTATCATTTTCCTTTTCATAATGCTAATTATTATTCTGAATGCTGAATTTTCTAAATGCAGTTGAGCTATGAAGGGAATCCTGGAGTCCTGATTGTAGATCATAAAAACTACACATTGAAGGAAATGCACTGGCATTCTCCTTCCGAGCATCAGATTGACGGAATCCAGTATGCTCTCTCTTCCTCTCTAGGTTCACAAATTGCTATCCAATGGCCTTGACCCTGTCTGCTTAAAGTGGCCAGCCCTTCCATGCACTATTTAAAACTTTATATTCTTAACCTTTTTCAAAAATCTAATCTGCGTTAAACATGTGTACATTACCGTAGATAAAATAAAAACAATCTTTGATAAATAGTAACAGACACTCAATTGGCATTCTATATCTGCAGATACGCCGCCGAGCTTCATTTAGTCCACGCGAAAGATTCTGGCTCTGTCGCTGTTGTGTCAATACTCTACGAACTTGGTGATGCTGATCCATTTATCAAAAAGGTAGAATTCAAGTCACATTTTCATTGTATACTAATTTTTAGTTATTTCCAAAGGACGTGTAGCAGGAATCCAAATAAGCAATTACTACATATTTCTTTGGTTGACGGAAACAATCCTGTTCATTTCTGGTAAAATTTCCCTTTTCTGGAGGCAATCTCCTAAGATACTGATTTTGTCCTGAATGAATAGATTGAAGGCCTAACATCTCCAAGAGAAAATTTTAACCAATAAAAGCTATTCGTGGTTGCAGATTAAAGACAAGCTGGATGCTCTAGCAAAGGAGGTTTGTGCTGCTAATGAAGAAGCCCGTATTCCTGTTGGGTTCTTGGACAATAAGCTCGTACGAAAAAATACCCGCAAGTACTACAGATACGTTGGTTCTTTCACCAGTCCTCCATGCACTGAAAATGTGATCTGGAACATTCTTGGCAAGGTAATATTTATACATGTATAAATATAGGTATATTTGTATGAGTGCAGATATATATATATACAACCGCATGCAGACTGTATGATAATGACACCCGAATATGCAGGTGAGAACAATATCGAAGGAGCAGCTAGAAGCCCTGAGAGCTCCATTGGGTAATGATTACAAGCAGAATTCAAGGCCAGTGCAGTCGCTGAATGGAAGAACGATTGAACTGTATAATGAATTCACCGACTAAAATTATTCCTACTGGAAACAAATTTTTATTTTCCTGTCATACGAGCTTCTGTATGCAATAGTATTGCTAATTTACCGGCGTAGGTCATTTCCATGACATCTCAGCTGTGTATGCAGATGTAGCTTCACCCCGAATTCTCTTCCGCTCAAAACATTTTCGCTCTGTAGTTAATAAAGGGACATGATAAGCGAATTGCACTTGCTTTCATTTCAGTTTGACGGCTGTGGTCTAAAATAGCAGTTCATATAAAGATGATGACAAATATCTTGATTTCAAGTCCAATTCCAAGCTTAACCATAGTTAGTGATGTGCACAATTCTCCGTAAATTCATGACATTGCCAGAAACTTGAAAGCAACAGAAATTGTCCCAACTCATCAACCAATCAATGTATGCTTAGAAAGCCGGCAATTTAATAGTCTTATTGATCCACAACTTGTAATTAACTGAAGCAAAAGAATAAGACAGGTTGGTCGAGAAAAGTCAACATGTTTTGATTGGAAAATCAAGCTAATAATTGCATTTGCCTGTTGCTCTCATGCGTCAAATTTGCCAACTGTGTTCAAATTTATATTCGGAGGGATTCAAGATCAATCCATTGACAAGAGTTCCCTTGTTGAACAATCCCACGTCGATTTGCTTGTCCCCGCAAAGTGAGGGAAGAAGATTGGACTAATCGGTGGAAACAGTATAGAGTTTTGATTGGTTTGTTTGATTGAATATTTTTAAATTTTCTTTTTTATATGGTTTTGTATGGTCAAGATTCTAAACCATTCACGCAATGGCATTTGCAGACACCACAGAAGTCAATAATGACGATTGTCCTGCCATGGGGATTCCCTCGCTTAAAAAGTGAGAAAGTTGAACACACCGACTTGTTTACCTATGGAAATGATGAGGTCGAGAACACCATCGCTAAACAGATGAGACTACGCACAGATCAAACTGACCCAATTTTTCAAGTTACCCAATCTTACTTCTAAATCTCTTGAACTCTACCATTAGATAGTTGACAACGGCTTTCCCCGAAAGATTCAGGCATACCCTAACCTTGTTAGCAAGAAAACACTTCTTGGTGATTTTCTCGAGCCTTGCTCTCAAATTAAACCCTTATAGAACCTTGAGAAGGAACTGAGACATGTATCTTCCAAATCTTTATCTGGATGATCAAACTAGGCAAATGAGTGATTATTTTCCATATGAGTGGGGTCCACATGCATGTGAAAGGGATGGCCAAACTTTCGAATGCAAACAATAATTACATTAGAAATTATTGAAATTTAATATTTCATGCATTTAACCCCGAGAAAATGATAAAAACACATACAATGTACAATGATATTTCAGCATCCTTGCAGAAGAACCACTGTCCATTGATATAGTCTTCATTATTATAATAATAACAATCTACACTCAAACTTATATCTACAAGCCCTTTCGGAGGAGGGTATCCATTGATATAGTCTTCATGAACTGCATTATTATAATAATAACAATTTAAACTCAATTTATATCTACAAGCCCTTTCGGAGGAGGGGGGGAAAAGAGCAGTAAAATCAGGAAAATTTTATAGGATTTAGGGAGTAATTAGTAATATTTTATTAATTGTTTTTTAGATATATCTTAAATAAAGAGAGAAAAGATAAAATCTAAAATCATAAAAATATTTTCCACTAGAATTTTTCTCTCCTAATTATATATATATATATATATTTTTAAATAAATTCAAAAATAACTAATAAAACACTACGAATTACTCCCTATACATTATAAAATTTCTCACAAAATCACATCACAGGCTAAAAAAACGTGGAAAGGTAGTAACTGTAGTTACCGCGTTTGAAACGGTTAATTCACCAAGCCAAGTCATCCTAAACTGTAATTCAAATTAAACCCCACAGAAGATACCCAATCACGACCGCGACCCCTCTAGCCTGGACCCCCACCGTTTACTTGACCCAGTCAGTTCACACCACGTCAATCTCGACGCTCCACGACTCCGATCTCCTCCCGGACGCAAACCTCGTCATTCCTCCCAAACCAACAACCGGCTCCATTCCAACGCTCCTTCTTGGTGGCGCGTCTCTATCACTCGCCGGCAACCGGTCCCTAATATCACTCGATTTCTTAGGCGCGTAGCTCTCGCTAACCGATCCACCATGCGACGTGACATTGCCACTCTTCAGTGATGTATCTTTATTGTTACTCTTAGACCTGAAGATGGCTTTAAAACTGGCAAAGAAACTTTTTTTTTCCTTCTTGTCACTTTTAGTACTTTCCTTCTTTCCGATTGATTGAAAAGATCTTTGTTCTTGCTGTTGCTTCCGCAATCTACGGTTACGATCTTTCTTCGATCTCACTCTTCCCATACAAGATACTTTCGGCGAAGACGGTTCAACCATAGTCGTCGAATCCGATTTACCGGTCGAACCGGACCGTTTAGGAAACAATCGTGTGTTTCCAGGTTTACAGTTACGGCGATTCTTTTTGTCAACAACGAAGGTTGATTTCTGTGTCTTTGGTAAGCCAATGATCGACGCTTTAGGGTGCAAGCTGGAGAAACGCTGTGAGTTGGAGGGGTTAGGGTTGGGGATGATGTTCGGGTTTAAGTTTGTGGAGTTCGAGTTTCCTTTTGTGGAATCCTTGCGTTCGTAGTAAGCATTGGTGCTGAACCAGTCGAGTTCGGCATCTTTGGAAAGCCAGAAGGATTCTGGCGGGAAATCTGGTGGTACTTCGGCGAGATCGGAGGAGTCCAGCGGTGGTTGGGAATGGTTGGTAGTGGTGGTGGAGGAGGCGGCGATGGTTTCACAAGCGACTTTGCGGTCGCAGGAGCCGCCGGCGCAGGCTGAGACTAGAGTTTCAAGATCCACCTGTGGCATTGTCCGTACAAAAAAGAAAAAAGTATGTTCACAGTATTTTGAGAGAGAGAGAGAGAATAATTAGGGAGGAGGAGATTAACACTGGAGGGTTTTTATAAAGGAAGTGACGAAGGATAACGAGAGAGAGAGAGAGAGAGAGAGAGAGAGGGTTTTTTGGAGGGAGAGTTTCAACTTGTTGACTGGTGCTGGGGGCTTCTGGTATTTTTATGAGAAAACAAGCACTCTGTCTGTTTACGGAAAACAAAACCTTTTCTTTAACTTTCAAGAGAGAGAAATAAATAAAATTACATCCTTTATTTTTTTGTCCATAAAAGCCTTATTTTCTACCAGTCCCTTTCATATTTCCTACTTCTCCTTCCTTTTCTTCATTTTACTTTTTAATTTAGGTTTTGTCAAATTTCTTTTATTAAAGTCTTTTAATGGAAAGTAATTTTTTTTAGAAATTTTTTTTAAGAAAATAAATTATTTTTTAATTTTTGATAGTGTAATAAAAAATATATTTAAAAATACTTTTTAATATTTGGTTATCTCATGAAAAATAAGCTGAAAAATAAATTATTAATATTTTATTTTTATCAAGTTTATTAAAATAATAAGAACTAAATCTTACAAATTAAAAATTTGGATGAGAATGAAATTGAAAAAAATAAAATTTATAAATTATCTTAAATAAAATAAATAATAATCAAAATAATAAAAATCAAATAATCAAAATAATCAAAATCAAATCTAAAAAAATAAAAAAAATAATTAACATTTCATAAATTATTTCAAATAAAATAAGTAATAAAAAAAATAAGAATCAAATTTTATAGATAAAAAATTTTAATAAAAAATAATAAAAAAAAAACAAATAACAACTATAAAAATAAGGATTAAAGTTAATATAAAAATTAAATTTTAAGAGATAAAATTAAAAAAAATTATTCAAAAATATATATAGCAATTAAAAGTTTAAGAATCAAATTTGATATAATTAACAAATAATATAATATTTTTAATTTTTCACAACTTTCAAAAAATATTTTTTGACTAAATTTTTCTAGAAAAATAATTTTTTGAAAATCAAGTTAATTTTTTTATTAATTTTTTTTATTAATCAAATTTTTTAATAATAAATAAATATAAAAAATTTTAAAAAATAGTTTTTAAAAAACAATCGTATCCTAAATAATAAAGAAAGGAAGGAAGGAAAATGTTGAATTGGGTAGCGGCTTGAGGCCGCCGTTCTCCACCCTGCCTCTTTCTTCTTCTTCTTTTTTAATATTTATTTCTTCTTCTTCTTGGGAAGTAGACTGCGAATAGTGTGTCTTGTTTTATATACAATTGTATTTCTAATCGTTCCGCTCACAAAGACCAAGCTTTTTCTTTCTTTATGTTGCGAGTACTTTATAGTAAAAACCGTGATAAGTTTTTTTTTTTTTCCAATAAAACTACTATGAAACTAATGCTTAAAAAAGTAAATTTACTTTTCACCTCTTCATAAATAAATAAAGAAATATTTTAGGTTGTTTTAAAAAAATATAATTTAATTTGAATTTACTAATAATTGAATTTCATAATATTTTTTATTTATTTTTTATGAAATTATTTTTATCTTATTATGATCTAGTTTATGAATTTAATTGATTAATTTGTAGTCAATGAATGCAGTATTTTAAATTCAAATATCATGTTTATTTTTCTATGCAACATGTTAACAAACCTAACTATTTATTTGTGGACAACTTTCACTAGATTCAAGAGCATCTTCAAGAAA
The DNA here is from genome assembly GCF_000495115.2 of Populus euphratica. Classification (NCBI taxonomy): domain Eukaryota; kingdom Viridiplantae; phylum Streptophyta; class Magnoliopsida; order Malpighiales; family Salicaceae; genus Populus; species Populus euphratica. The sequence goes on along the minus strand of NW_011500145.1, from coordinate 281,860 downwards.
AAAAACTATTTAAAAGAGCTAGATTAATAATATGACTTTTTGAATAGTATAAATATAACATTATTTTTTATATGTATTCCAATGAAAAAAACATTTAGAAAAATCGATTTTATTTTAATATATTTTATATTAATATAACTATTTATTAATAGTAACTAACTAATACAAATATAATCAAAATCTTTTTTTTTTCTTGTATAAAAATATATTAAACAAACTTTTAATTTTTTTGACCAACATATAGGAATAGCTCTCTCACTTAGAAATGTTATTTTAGCCATCTAATATAGCTCTCCCTTTGGAGCTATAAAAATGAGGGATGAGGGCCAAGAAGATACTTGTCTTTTCCTTTTAGTTTTTTTTTAAGCTCTTCCCTTGAAGATATTTTAACAAGAAACTTTAATTTATCTTTAATCGAATGCATTTGTTCTTTCAAAAGTTTCATATAGATGCACGAGGATGAGGATTGAGTGTAATCCATGTAGTTTCATTCTTATGGTATTAGCCAAGAATCTTTATATATATTTAGAAAATTAAACTAAAGTACTTGCATCAAAATGTTTGAACAACTATATATACACATGATTGCAAGTGAAGCTTTTGAATTTTCATTGTGAGTATCATTTTACTGGTTTGGCATGGAGTCCACGAGGCATTAATTATATATTCATGGGTGAACTTAAGAAGAAAAAAAAGTATGATTTTAGAATTCCCTTACATGTCAGTTCAATAAATGTGATGAGCGACGGAAAATTTAATCATTGATAGTTATTAATTAATTAAAATGATCAGATTGTATTTCTTTATTATAAAAAAAATTAAAAAATATCAATAAAATATTTTGTTGGTGTGTAAACACTAGTCTATCAAGAATTTATATTGCTGACAGATTTATCAATAGAAATACATTGTCGAAAATAATTATTGAGGATTTGCTATTTGTTGGCATTTTCATCAATAAATGTAATATCAGTGGAATATTAGCACCAAAAAAATAAAATGTTCCAATCAGTTTTTGTCAGTAATTAAATTATCAATAAAATATTCCTTTACTAATTCTATTGACAACACCTAAACATTACAGGTGGATAGTTGATGAAATCTAAAAAAATATATAATAAAATTAGAATTTTTATGGCTAATTCCATCAAAAAGCTCAAAAACTTTTGAAACATTATGTAAATTTTTAATGAAATAGCATTTATCTTGCTGATGAAATCCTAATATTGGCAACAAAATCTCCTTTGTTAATTCCTTTAGAAGTTCTAAAACTTCTTAATCATTACATAACTTTTCAATAAAATAATACCTATATTGTTAACAAAATCAATAATATATTTTTTCTAGTCAAAAGTTTAATAAATATTTTTTAAAATTTATTAGTTGTTAATTAAAAAATAATAAAAATCACAATAAAACAAAAAACTATCAAGTTTATTGAATATCAAAATTCTTTTAATCTTAATATTCATTCAAAAATATTTTTATAACAATAAATACATTATTAAATAGATGAAGGTGGAGATAGAAGGGGGTTTTGAACCAAAAGATCTGGAGTAAGAAGTACGATAATATAAAATCATATATTTCATTATTTTTGGCCTAATTATTTCTATTTTCTTATTCTAATTTGGTTACTCCCTCCTTGATATATTGTAGAATCCTCGCTTCAAATTTCAATGTTAATTAATTTGGATTAGATTACCGGGTGTCTAGAGTTAAAATAATATGACCCAATCTCATTTTTTGAATCGATATCATAAATATCTGATAAATCTAATTTTTATTTGGTTCATCAGTTATTTCATATCAATTTTCTGGTATTGTTTTTCTTAAAAAAAAAATAGACATCACTAATCTTTTTTCTTGAAATTAAAATTGATTTTTTAGAAGCCATACAGTAACATTGAGCAAGTTTCTATTGATATTGACCCTCATTTTAACATCATTTATGGTATTTGGATTATGTTAATTAAGTAATGGTTGACACTCTTCTATCAAACACCTCTTTCATAAAAATAATCGATTTATTGATTTCTTAGTTTATTTGTGTTTATGTCACAATTCTTCTTTTAAATATATTTAAAATAACTACATGTTTACAAATTCTTTTTTTTTTAATTTATCATATTTCATCACATATTTTATCGATCAAATAATATCGTCCAACTCCTATATAACCTGATAAATTTTGCATAAAATCTCATAAACACTAAGTTCTTTTAAGAGCTAATAGATGGATTGGAAAATTGATAATATTAGACTTGAAAAGTCATATGTCAGGCTTAAAAGATACTCTTATGCTTAAGTTAGTATGAGTAGTAAAGAAAATGAATCTTAGGAGGTTGTATTATATGTTTTTGCAAAGCTTAAAAAAGATTAGATTTATTCTAAAGAAAGAAATTGTAGGGGAGATAAATGCTTAGGATAAATTGTTGACCTCAAGATTCAAGACTATTTGTATAGCATTGTACTTATGTAGGTGTGTCTATATATGGGTAGTGTAATCAATGTATTTTTCACTTATAGTTTTGTTCTACTTAGAGACAAAAGCCTTAAGTGATAACAGGCTACTATAAAAGTAATTTGAATAATGGATTTTGTTAAACTATTGATAATTGTTGTGTCTAAAAGGAGATCTACGTCCTCCTTATCACATCATTTCAAATTAAATGTAACATTTGCTGTGTGTTTTTCTAAATTATTCTATATATGCTATTAATTGTCTAAATTTATTTATAATAATATTTAAAAATATATTTAAAAAAAAATGATGATGGTTTAGACTAAAAAGTTTGACGTTAATCCCTAGAAAAGATGATTTCTTTGATTTAGAAAAAATAGGTGTTAATCCGTACAAATAGAACATTTCATCGATTTAGAAAAAAAAATTGACGATAATTCTTAAAAAAATAGATGATTTTGTTGAGTTTGGAAAAAATGATATTAATCCATAAAAATACATGATTTTGTTGATTTAGAAAGAATTATATGTTAATCTCTAAAAACATAAGATTTTATCAATTTAGGATTTTTAATGAAAATTCTAATGTTGATTTGATTTTGATAATAACTAAGATTATTTTAAAGCTGGAAAACTTCATTAAGCTAATCTTTTAATCAAACAATCCTATATAAACAAATTAAACCATAAAATAAAACACTTCAAGCCTCGTATTATTTATTCTTGCCTTATTTAAGAAATCAAGAACATGTCTACAATTCATAATTTTCATATTCATTGCAATCAAAGACATAAAACATAAACTATAATAAACCAAACAACGAGATTAATTAACTGTGAAATTAAAACACAATGAAACTCAAGGAATTAAACTTTAAATTTCAACACATTTATTGGCAGGTTAAACATGATATCCCATGAGTGAAAATCCTAGATAAAATACATTTATTGTATATCTCATCAACCATATATAACTTTTACTTATAACATGAATTGAAAATCCTAAGGGTAGCATTATTGAGGTTCAAATGATATCGCACACCCAACATTTCACATCTAACCACCATCTAGGTTTTCATGGATTAAGACATTAACAAACCATGCTTGAAATATGTTAATTAACTCTAATTAGTTCAAAACAGAATACAGAACCCTAATTATCTTTTTATGGTATTTAGGATAATGATAGCTTAGGGTCTTTATTTTTTCATGATTATTTGCTTTTATTGCTAGGAAACTAGATTTCCTTTTCCATACAAGTATAAAAATATGAATAAACAAGTTCATGCTTACAATCACACATCAAACTTCAAACTTCATCGTACTCAAACAAAGTCAGGTTTTACCCTAGCATAAACTTGTGATTTTGGACTCCATTTTTTCACAACTTGTTAACCCGAATCGCTTTAAACACAATAATAAAAAAAAGAACTAGAAACAAGATACTTGACATGAAAAAAAGCTTAGAAATGCACTTTGTGCTACTTTGGGAGTTGGTATCAAGACTACCTCAGGTGTGCTAAAAACAAAATGTTGTTATTGTTTGGAGTTGTTGTTGACTTTCAATGACATCATACCACTTCTTGGAGTTATTGCAATGGTTTTTGGAACATAAAAGGCACATCAAAAGGCTAATTATAACCAATTTCAAACTTGTTTTCATATTTGCTTTTCATTTAAATTCTTAATTGCATTTCCACATTATTTTTTGTACCAACTATAAATTAAATTCTTTCCGTATTATAACTCAAGCTATATTTTATTTTTGATGACGAGGAGGTCAGATTTGTCCGTGGATAATGCTTCTGGGAGTAGCGGTTGGCTTCAAGGTTAAGTCTTCATAAGATCTCGACAAACCTTTTACTCGGATGGATTTTTTTATTGGCTCTTGTGAACATTCTATATATAATTGAAGATTAGTGTTGTGAACTTGCTGAGACTAAACTGTCAATCCTAGATCCAGTGGAGTAGTGGGTTACACATACATTCATATTTTTTTTATTTTAATTTTTATATCACATTAATGAATTTTTAATAGTTTATTTTTCTATGGAAGTTATTTTTGTCTGAAGGCGATGTACATTTGAATCTTGAATACTTGAATGAGCCTCGTGATCCATCCAAGCTTTAGCTAGTGTCTTATGTGGGTCTTACCTTAAAATTTGTAACACAAACTATACATGATGAGAGATGTCGAGCCCGAATTTATCAAAACCTATTACTAAAATACCTCTAAAAGGAGATGAGGTTAAGCGGGCCGAAGAGAGTTTCTTTCATATTTGGGAGTGTCATCTTCATGTCTTCAAGATCCCCTGCTAGTTGATAGTGTATGGAAGCTGATTTTGTTCCCTTTTTATTTTTTTTCCAAAAGGAAAAAAATGCTGTTCGTCTTTTTTCTTCTTTAATACTTAGTTTTAAAATATTCAGAGGAATGACCAAATCTCCCGAGTGATTCTTCTCTTTTTCATTCCATGTATGCATGTAACTACTCCCATTTGCTTCCCTTCATATTTGTTTGATTATCTGTAAAGACCCAAGTCAATATTATTGCCATCTCCATCGACCAGTCCCTTGAATCCAACAACTCGAATAGTTATTTGGTTTGAATTATTAGAATTATAATGTTTCTTTATTTTATTAATATTTTCTTCCCGTGTTGGTGCATGATTGAATACTTGATGGATCGAGCGTCGAGGCTCCAGCCTCGGTACTATATTATAAATCAGCTCCCTATTCTATACGAAAAACACAAAAACTTGTCTACCTGGGGTCCATATTTATTTATTTATTTTTGTTTTACTTGAAAGCTTATGGAGTCGATAAAAATCTCACTGGCCCACGTCTTCTTTCCTATCTTTTATTTTCCTAGGAAATTCAATCGAAATTCAATCGAATAGCATATATTAATTAGTTGAAGAAAAGGATAATTGGTTTTGAAATGTTTCTTTTAAGAAATATATTAAAATAATATTATTATTATTTAAAAAAATTATTAAAAAAAACACTGTTTGTGAGTAAAACACGAACGCTCAGCTCATAAACATCTTGTGTGCATTAAATATAGCGTGAGATGGAGTTTTTTTTTTTTTTTTTTTTCCTCTCCAAATCAAAGTTAGTTTTAAAACTTAATTTCCTGCACGAAGGCATTTTTAAATTAAATTTATTTACTAAGCCTGTTATTATTACAATATACTTTTGTTTTCAACATATATGCTTATGTGGCTGTAGTTAAAATTTATTACATTAATTCTATACTTAAAAGGAAAAAAACACCTTGTTTATATAAATAAGTTTAGAAGTACTTTAGTTTGATGAAATACGTTTTTAAAGTATATATCTTTCTTCTTTAAAAAAACAAATAAAACTTGTTTAATATTTAATGCAAAGTTACTATGATTTGGAACTTTGGAACTTTAAAGAAATGTATCTTATTTAAAAAAAAATTATTTTTGATAATAACGTATTAAAATAATTTAAAAATATAAAAAATTAATTTTAAATAAAAATTCTAATTTTTATAAAACACAATTAAAAAGGGAGATGAGAGGGGGCCTTTTCTGCTGCACACATGATTCGTACTTCATGCAAAAATAAAATCTATGATTTATTGTGTACTGTTCTTGGAAAAGATTAAAAAATGCATAACTAATTTGATGAATTGATTGTACAATCAATGACCTAGCCTGGCCAGCTATCAACAATTTTGGAACGTCTATATATATATATATATATATATATATATGGTCCACGGCTTCATGTATACCAGCTGAATCTCTGGTAGAGATTGAGGGAATGAACAGTCTTGGCAGCGGCAACCACTTGCAGAATGGATTAATTATATAGTATAGTATCCATCAACGAACAATCTAAATGAAAATCTGTCAAACCCTGTTTTAAGGAAGATGCCTCCTGCTACTGGGGTCAAATTACCTTCACTTCCTGGCAATTGACTCCATAACAGCCATGTGATGTGTCGCCATGTATCCATTCAATTATAACAACGTGATCGCAGGGATATCCAGCGTAAGCCATGAGTAATCTCGTGCAAAACCTCGTGATTCTTTGTATGGCATGTCCTGATGTGCACTCCTCCCGTTTACCGATTGCCCTTCCGTTTATTATAAATAAAAGCTTCTGATACACTCCCTAATCTTTCTGAGTGGTCACTGAAGCGCGCAGGTTTTGTACGGCACGGCGGTGAAATAGTAGTGTTGAGATCCAGGAAGAACGGGATGAAACAAGAGAGAAAATCGAGACATGAAGCTGCAGCTGTGTTTTCCATGGACCATGATGTTTGAGTAAGGTAATATGTAGTAATGTGGTTGAAATAATATTTTTTAATTTTTTTTAAAATTTTCTAATTATTTTAATGGGTTAATGTAAAAAATAATCTTTAATAAATATAAATAAAATAATATTTTGATATATTTTCAATTAAAAAATAATCGGTATTAAAAACCCTTTAAAAAAGGCAAACCAAAGAAAAAATTACCCAAGAAATGTGTAACTATGCTGCCATAAAGAAGAATTATGAGAATCGGTTGGCTCCATCTTATTTGAACCGCTATGCTTAGATGATTTGATGGAAATCAAACTATATATTAACCCACGTACAAGAAATATGAATATTGTCCTGTATTTGATGCATATATTACATTATTATTATTAGAAATAGAACAATTTTTTACAATGAGAAGAGGGGTAAATAAATTGATTTTTCTTTTACGGGACGGATTTTTAACCTACCAAATAAAAGAACACGAAATTAAACTATTTGCATTATGATTTGTGAGATAGAAAGGGTTTTATCATTTCTTAATGAAAAGAAAAAATACCTTTAATTTATTAAAATATAAAACTAACCCTTACCTTACCCAATATCAATAAAAAATCAATAATACAGTAACTAAAATATCCTCATATCCAAGACATAAAAAATTAAACACAAGAGTACAAAGATATTTTTAATTTAACAATATTAAGATAAAAACACCCCTCATAACTAGCCAAATTATTTTTATATATAAGGTTAAATTAGTTATTTAACAGTGTATTTTATAAGTAAAAATATAAATGACACTAAATAATGCATTAATTGTAAGGGTGTTTATAGTAATTTATTGTGCAACTGTAAAGTACATTCTTGTTTTGCCCTTATCAATTTAAAAATACAAAAATATCTTCATTATAAAAACAATCATGCCCTCAACCTCTAGCTAAAAAGTGTTTTTAAAAAAATGATAAAGCTATAAATTCATTATTCCCGTATACAGTGTAATGCAGTAAATTTGCTAATTTTAAAATTTTTTTAATATAAACTGTCTGAATTAAATAAAAAAAATGAGCTACTTGCCTCGCTTGTTCAAAATCTTTGAAAATTTAAAATTTAAAAAATAATAAATAAATGGATAGAGAAGCTTTCTACCACCGAACCAATCAAAGTCGGTATCAAACGAAAGTTCTTGAATCTATTGCTTAACCAATCAAAGTCGGTATCAAATAACCATCTAGGTGGTGGCTAAGTGGTATCATTTTGATATCAAAATTAAATCATTATAACCACCATCTCGCCGTTATCATCACTTCAGTGCCATTACTATAACAACAACAACCATCACCTAACACAACTAAAGCACCATTTGCTAATTAGGTGTAACGAAAACACCTCTAGTTAATATTATTAAAAAAACAATTTAATTTCAACTAATTTAAGTTAATATGGTTAGTTTTTTTAATTAATTTCAATCAATGTTAGATTGTTGATATCTTTTATTGTTGTTGTCCTATTTTTCATTATTTATTTATTTATTTACTACTTTTCTTCTAGAAAAGCTTATTTTACTTCCATGTATAAACTAGTTAATATTATTAAAAAAACAATTTAATTTCAACTAATTTAAGTTAATATGGTTAGTTTTTTTAATTAATTTCAATCAATGTTAGATTGTTGATATCTTTTATTGTTGTTGTCCTATTTTTCATTATTTATTTACTACTTTTCTTCTGGAAAAGCTTATTTTACTTCCATGTATAAAGACGATGATGTTATGGAATTAGCCGTAGTTAAATTAACAGCGGCCAAGAAAGGGGACAGGCAGACAAAGGTCCCCTCTTTTCAACTAAAGTTTTTTTCACGAGTAATGATTCGAGCTGGACGGTCCATCCTATGATGTAAGGAGTTGTTTGTTTTTTAATGTGAAACCATCCATCCTTTCTTCTTTGGTTTTGTTTTCCGTCCAGAGAAGTGGATGTCTCCTGTGTTTTCGCATAGACAGAGACAACGATGACACAACTAATCCACAGCGAACGACCTTCTTTTGTCAACGAGAACGAGAAGGGATGGTATTAAAAAAGACATGCTAGATTTGACTTTTCATCTACTTTTTTTTTTTTTTTCTCGATGGTGGTAGGTATTTGTATTATCTTACTTTCACTTTGATTAATTTTTAAGATTCTAAAATTAAACAGATAGATAAATTTTTAGTGGTAATGTGATCTTTAAAACTTTAATTAATAATTTTTAGAGAGTAAAACTAGAGACTAATTAGTTAAGGTATATTCCTAGAATTACTAGTTAGGAATATGGTTGAAATTGTATTTTTAGAAAAATTAAATTTTTTATTTAAAATTAAGTTTTTATATTTTAAGAGTGTTTTAATATATTGATATTAAAATATAATTTTTAAAAATAAAAAATATTTTAATATATTTCTGAATAAAAAATATTTAGAAAAATAATTATTATTACACTACCAAATATTCATTAACTTACTTTCACTTTGATTTATTTTTAAGATTCTAAAATTAATAGATAAATAAATCTTTAGTAGCTATAGATCTGTAAAATTCTAATTGATAATTTTTGAAGAGTAAAACTAGGAATTAACTAATTAAGGTATATCCCTAGAATTATTAATTAGGAATATGGTTGAAGTTGTATTTTTTTAAAAATTAAGTTTTTATATTTTAAGAGTATTTTAATGTATTGATGTTAAAATATAATTTTTAAAAAATAAAAATATTTTTTAATATATTTTTATATAAAAAATATTTAGAAAAACAATTACTCATACCAAATATTTATTTTAATCAATTTTCTAATTTATTGTTAATGGCTTCTTTGATGTGTCCATGAAACGTTTTTTTTCTTTCCCTTACGTTTTTTGGGATAGATTTCATGAATAAATTTATATATTTTTATCAGCTATTTTACATGTTTTTCTTAAACATTTTTAACTCTTTGTTTGCTTTTGACTGTCCATAAATTTGCATCTACCATTAAGAAAAGGAGAAGTTGTGATCAATTGTGAGGGTAACTTGTCTTTTCTCTTTAACTATAAAGGTAAAATACGTCTAGCAATCTCATGTTATTTTTGGACATTTTTTAGAGTTTAACATTAGGATAAAGATAGATTGGTTGATATTCCTTAGAACTAAATTTTTTAATTATCAATCCTTGCTCAACAAAATAATGATTTCACCTAACATCAATTCATATACTGATACATATTCACCAAGTATTACTGTAATTGTCTAAATCTCAGGTGGAGGTAAGCCAAGTTAAGTCACATGCCGGTGATATTTTCTCGGAGCGCAGTAAGTTTTATATTTTTTTTAAAAAATATGATTTATTTAAAAAAATATCAAATTAATATTATATTTTAATTTTTTTTAATTATTTTGAATACTAATGTTAAAAATTTTAAAAAACTTTAAAAAATATTTTGATATATTTTTTAAATAAAACTTTAAAAATATTTTGATATATTTTTCAAATAAAAAATATTTTAAAAAAACATCATCATAGGATATTTTAGAAAAATATCATTTGAGATACCAATATATACTTATCAAATATTATTATAATTATTAAAATTATTTTGATATATTTTCAAACCACATTATTTTAAAAAAACATCAATTGAGATATCAATACATACTAATCAAGTATTACTGTTCGAAGTAAGCCAAGTCAAGCCATGAGCTTATGATATTTTCTTCGAGTGTTGAGTATTTATTATTGTGATAATTTTTGTTTTTTGATATATTTTAAAAATGTATTTCACTTCAAAAAAAAATATTAAATTGATATTTTTTAATGTTTTTTATGTGATTTTGATATAAAAATATATAAAAAATTATTTTAATATATTTTTTTAAAATATTTTTCAAAAAATATAATATATTACAACACCAAACATGGATATGTCTGATTGAGAGTTAATAGAAAAGTCAAAACACGTTATTGCCTTTTAGTTAGGTTTAGGTACAGGAAGGATTCCTGATTGAGATAGGAAAAGATTTCCTAGATTTATGTCTAGAATCTTTATTTAATCACTTAATCAAACTTTTTATTAAATTAGTATTTATAATTATTATTATTAAAGAATAATTCGAGCTCACCATTATCCCTGCGTGTTAAACATTCAAAGTGTATAGTGTTTTTAATAATTAGTATCAAGAAGACTCCATTAAATTCTTGAGAGTTTAGTTTTTTCGGATTGGAAAAGAATTTCTCAAATTTCTCTTCTCGTTGTTTAGGGTACTGCTAATTTGCAGAAAAATTGTCGTGAAGAACGTCAGTGAAGGCGATCTGCCATGGAAGTAAAAGAGCACTGCTTTGCAATGGCTCCCACCTAGAGAAAATGAAGATGCAGCCAATATGGCTTCCATTTTTTATTTTATCATTTCTAGAAAACCCAACCTTTGTCTAAAGTTGCTGCTGGACAGTGGCCATTATCAATCAATACAGGAGGCGTATCAACTATCAATCTGTGACAGCAACAAATATCCATAAGAAGAAACAGAGTATAAAGGCCCCATGGAGGTGCAGGTGCTTAGAATTTTCTCGGCTATACAAGTAGAAGAAGCGAAGAAAAAGAGGCTCGCTGCTTCATGACAAGATATGTGTAAAAGGTTTCTAGATCTTCTTAGTTCAATCTTCAAACAAGAGCAGTTGATTTGTGATTAAAAATATAATGATAATAATAATAAAATTAAGTTTTTTGTTTTTTTGTAGGACTTTCATCCATGAGTTGAAGGGATTTGCATGTAGCTCATGTACTCAATAGCATTTTTATTCAGTAAAGATGAAAGATAAAGAACACATTCAGTAAATAAATAAATAAACTAATAGAAATACAAGATTATGAGTGAAATATAATTTAGAACTATACAATCTTAAAATCAAAAATTAAAAGATAATCTTTCAAAGAACTAAAGCTCGGGGAAGGGAAGGTGACACCCCTTTTACCGGACTGTTTGCAAACTATATCAAAATTATTATTGGGCTATCATCCAATTCACAAGTTGGGCCAGGCCTTTGTGATCCCAAATGGTTTATTGAAAATATCAAGTCTAATATTAGATTTTAGTTGTTTTATCACAAATAAAAATAACTTAATCATCATATGCCTCGTGACCTATCTTTTCTAGGAAAGCAAGTTTGAGTTTCAGTAACCCCAATTTATTTGGTTATTATGTAATAATAATAATACTAATAATAAATTACTTTATTATATAGCACAAATTCTTAGAAAATATATATTAACAATGATGGAACAATCACAAGTCACAATTATCTTAGAATTTATTTAAAAATATAGTTGAAATAATTTTTTTAAATTTAATTTTTTTATTTAATATTAATTTTTTAATGTTTTTGAATCGTTTTTATATATTAGTATCAAAAATCATTTTTAAAAAATAAAAAATATATTATTTTAATATATTTTTAAATAAAAAATATTTTAAAAAATAATATTACTGCACTTTTGAATATCTCTTTATTTACTTTGAAATCACTTGCATTTAGAATCCATCTTGATGGTAGTTACAAAATGCTAGGAGAATTCTTCTAGCACCAAAATGAAATTATTATTTTTTAAAGAATAATGTATAAGAAAATAAATAACAATAAAAGACAAACATAAAATTGAATAACTAAATCTGTATTTTAAATTAAAATACTCTACAAAAAAAGAAATGCAAAGTACAATCATGTTTGTAATGAATCATCGATTAGTTGTCGGGAAATTTAATACACACAAAATTTCTCGGTTTCGCAGAATCTATTACGAATAGGCCAAAAAGAAGATTTTTTGCAACTTTGTAAAGGACCTAATTGCAAGCATATTAAAAAGATTGGGCAAAAAAAGAAAAATAGGAAACGTATGCACACTGAAAGAGATTACTGAAACTCACTAGGGCTTTCTAACAAAACAATAAAAACATTCGAAAATTTCGACCGTTGGGCCCGTAGTTGCAGACAAGACACAGGGTAACGGTTAAGTTCTAAAGAAAAGAAGGAACATCCCCCACTAACTTGCTTATACTATCTCTTTCAAAAATGCAAAGCGATTGAAGAAACCACCAGAGACAGAAACAAACAAAGTAGAGCGATCCCACAAAATCAGTAGCAATGGGATGTGTTTCTTCAAAACTGTTCAAGAAAGAACTCCGTCAAGAAATCAAATTCAACAATGGTGGACGGTGTGTTAACCACGTGGTCTCTCTCACTTCTTCAACTTATGGTGCTCTCAAACTTGATTGCAACAATCAACAACCACCACAACAAGAACAAAAACAAGAACCCATCAAAGAAATTGCGGAAGAGAGTAAGATAATGCAACAAAGATCGCCAACAAAAGAAGAGCCAGAGGTTATCAACACATGGGAGCTAATGGGGGATCTTGAAGAAGGTGTACCTGCTTTAAATCAGACCAAGAGAAGTCCAAAGTCAAGGGTTTTACGTCGTGGGTTTGCTGATTTGGATGTTAGGAGTCCACTGAAGTTCTTGAATCAAATTGGGTCTCCAAGAAAAGCGAAAACTTTTGGTGGAAAAGAAAACAAGGCAAAGAGATCATCAGATTTTAGCCCTAAACCAGTTTTAAGAGCCAGCAATTCTTCAGGGTATTCGTCCAAGGCAGTTTTGAGATTGAGTTATCCAGTGAAAGGGTCTCCGGTTGGGGATAAAACAGAAAGTTTTAGAAGCGAATCTGGAGTTTCGCCGAAGAGGAGGAGGAGTTTTAGTCCCCTGTTTGACCCAGAACTTGTTGCATTGTATGAGAAAGAGTTGTCTGAAGAAGAAGAACAAATCAAGAGGATAATTTTGCCAAGTTCAAGAACCAAAAAAGTAAAGGATTTGCGAGATTTGGAATCTATCCTTCAGTCTTTCGAACAAAAATGCCCGCCTGGAGGGGAAAATAAGGTCGTGATTTACACTACTACATTGAGAGGAATTCGAAAAACATTTGAGGATTGTAACACTGCGAGATCAATTATTGAGTCACATCATATTCACATTGTTGAAAGAGATGTTTCCATGGATTCGGGTTTTAAGGAGGAACTAAGGAGGCTAATGGGAACAAAAGAAGTCAAAGTTCCACTTGTGTTTGTTAAAGGGAGGTTAATTGGTGGTGCTGACCAAGTGGTAAAGTTGGAGGAGGAGGGAAAGTTGGAGATTTTGTTTGATGGAATCCCGAGAGGGCTTGCCGGAGGATGTGAAGGGTGTGCTGGGGTTAGGTTTATGATGTGTGTGCAGTGTAATGGGAGCTGCAAGGTTTTGGATGAGATGCAGAAGAAGATGGTTAGATGTGGTAAGTGCAATGAGAATGGGCTGATACAATGCCCTATCTGTTTCTGATTGAGTTTAATGAGGTGTGTATGGCATTTTATCTAACCTATTGAATTGATTTTGGCATTGTGAGGTTTTGGCTGCGTTTGGTAAATTCTTGTGATACCTTGTCAGGAATGAACATAGATTTTCTTCATGATGTTCCTTTGTTGAAATACTGGAGGCACTAAAGCGGGGTTTAGGCCTCTTGTCAGATTGACTTCTTGTATTTCTGGATATTAGTTGCTTAATTTACTAATGTATTTATATTTCATGAGTTCTTTAGAAATTCATTGCTCCATTAAGCTCTAAATCTTGCTTTCTTAAACAAGTGAATCGTATGCCACTCTGTTTTGTGCACCTTTTTATCACTGTAGCGTAACTTTGCAATTCAATTGGTTCTGAAGCTGCTTTGTTTTATTCAATGTTGTAATGTTTAGGATAGCTATTTTTTTCACTTCCAATTTGTGCCGATTATATTCGTTGGCTTGCCTCGTTCACCGATGAAAGCTTGCCTCGTTCGCCGATGAAAGACGTTACAAGAAAGAAAATGGATGGTTGTCGGGGCTCCTAGAACTCAAGTTTCCGAGAGAAATTTTGTCCCGCCAAAATTTTTAACCGCTGCTTCCACTTTGCGTAATGCTAACAGAATCACTGTTACTAGAATCATTTATTCTTTGTGAATTTTTTTGAAAAATGACAATTACAAGAAAGTTTTAAGGGAAAGACAGTTTCCGAAAGTTTTGGAGAAATGATATAGTTTTAACAGAATCACTATTCTAAATCGTGTTTTTTAATATAAAGTGTAATTTAGAATCGTGGTTACAATAAATATATAATCTCTTCTTTTTTTCCACTCCTATAGAGGGAAAAAAAAAACACCGGGAACCTAAAAAATCCATAACAAAACCAGCTTCCAATTGCCTCAAAAAACCTCCAATTCTCCATCAAAACATCATAATCATCTTTCCCTTGTCCCCGTAAATTTTTTTTGCTGTTTTTTTGCTTCAAATCACTGACCCAAACTTATGGTGATAGCCTCCTCGCTAAAATAATCGGGGGAACTGAACCTAGATATCAAAAATTCAAGGTATAACAGTTGCATTGTCTTTTAGTTTTATAATTTTACTATTAAATTGATAAATTCTAAGTTTTGATTTATAATTATTTGTATTGTGTTTGATAATTAGGTATTTTTTATGTTGAGATAAATTAGGATTTTCAATGTTGTAATTATATATTTTTAATATAATTGATATTATTTATGGAATTAATTAAGTTTGAACGAGAGAAATTAGAGTTTAAATTGATTGTTGGGTTACTTGCTATATTTAAATAATATTGTTTGAATTAAAATAAAATTTTATTTTAATTGATGCAGTTAGATAGATTTTTAATCAGTTGATGTTATTAATAAAGTTATAGTTTAAATTATAGCAACTAGAGTCTAAGTTGAATTTTGGTAAAAATTATTGTAATTAGAAATTTTATTTAATTGATATCATTTAGTTTTTAATTAATGCAATCAAATATATTTTCATTGATATTTTTAAGGTCAAAATAATAGCAATAGCAATTAGGATTTACATTTAACGATGAGATAATTTGTTTTTGATGAAATCAACATTCTTATTTTATAGAATATATTTTCAAACTTTCTTTTGTTATGTAATTATAATGGTATTATTATTTTTAATATGAATAATAATATCACTTATACGATGAAAGTATTGTATGCTTGAATGTTGCTAAAGACATGTCATTTAAAAATACTAAAAAGGTTATATATAGAAGACTTGAGGTAAAAAGGTTATATATAAAAGACTCGAGGTTGAGTTATAATGATGTTGAAATAAATATCACTTGGAAATGTCTTGTTGGGAAACTTCAATATTTTTTTATATTAATTGCATGTGATATAAATTTTAGAAATACAATGGAATTGTTTGTATAAAGTGAAATGAACATAATGGAGTAATCGATCTAAACTCAGTAGTTTAAAATGAACATGATGAAGTTGCATGTGAATAGTAGACGTAAACCTAGTATCTCATATAATATGGAGCATGGAGATACTAAAGTGTACTCATGTTGTCTCAACTACTTAGATAATTATCACATTTAGTTGATGCTAGCATGTCTAGGATGTTGGAAGATAAAGTTATGAAATTTTTTTATGAAAATATAATTAAAATTGTATGTTATAATCAATGAAGATATGACTTTAGAATACGAACCTCGTGATCACGTAATCACGCAACTTATAATAAGATTGACACAGAATTTCAGAAAGCCAAAATAAATCTAATAAGGATGTGATATAATAAAAACTCTTTCCAAGACATCAACACTATTAGAAGAAGAATTGACACCCTATGAATAAATTTGCTAATAAAAAATATAAAAAATATGCTACAAAACTAATTAATTTTTGATAAATCAATTTAGTTCATTAGAGAGAGAAAAAATACGAGAACCCTCTAACAAAAGCTAAATAAATTCGGCATCAATAATATTATCAAGTTTGAACATTTTATTCTTACAAAGAGTATTTATATTCTTGAAAATGAAAACCATAATGAATTTACTATTATGAGCTAAATTGATTCACTTACAATATTGACCCAAAACTTGTACTAATAAACTTAAAATATGCACCCAAACAAGCCATGGATAATAACTAAAGACCAATAAATAAATAAGCTCAAACAAGTCTTAGGACTTAGCTAATGAATCAATCATAAAAGTATAATTTAAGAATGGAAAACTAAGTGTTAAAATCCCCTCTAAGCCACCAAAACTTAAAAATAGCCCAAAGAAATAAAAGACAATTGAAATTAAAGTATTTATAGAAATCATGACCGAAACATATATTTTAAAAAAGAAATATTTTAATTTTTTTAATGAATTTAAATCATATTATAAACCCTTGTATCCCAAGACCACGAACAAATATAGAATCTAAATAGGTCTCATCTAATTTTTTTATTTAAAATTAACTTATTACATACCTGGACTAATTAGATTAAAAAAACTAAGATTTTGTTCATGAGTTTGCCAAAACAGTGACAACGACTTAGATCAATTTGAATAATATGGTCTCGAACAACTACTAACCTTAAATTTTATTACACTATAGTTTCATGTATCTAGTATCCCCTTGTAAAGTTTTAACTTGATTTTATATATAATTTAAAAGATATATTTAATTTTATAAAATTATTAATATATATTTTAAAGTAAAATTTAAACTTAACTTGGTTAAATAAAATAAAACTTAGATTTTGAGAACTCTAAATCTTGATTTTCAATTCACCAAAAGATGTTAAAATAAATGACATGTTAGCTACCCAGGTTGATAATATATCATCCAATCTATTTAGACGATGTGCCGTCCGCTATTCTTTGGCCCCCCGCCGCACCCCCCCTAAAAAAGGCTACCCAAGGCCGGTTCCTTTTAAGCTTGGTGCCCAGGTCTACTATTCCAAACCTGCCAGAGCCTACCTTTCTTTAAGGCCAGGCACGAGTGGATCTTCCTTTAAAAGCTTCTTTCACTTGGTTTTTAATTTTTTTTATATTTTAAAATAAAATTATATTTAAATAAATAACTATAAAGATATTATAAAAAAACATTCGATTATGCTATTCTTTTAAATAATGTTAGATTTTTTTATAGTAATATTTGCAATGATTATATGAACAATTATATATGAATTTTATATACAATTTTTTTATTGAAAAAACAATAGCACATGAATATTCAATAAGAATAATTTATTATTATTATTATTGTGATTTTTTAATATAATTTTATCAAATGAATTATTCTTTTATCTCTTTCAAACAATTGCATAAAACTTATCAAAACATAATTTTTTAATCTTTTTGTTGAAACTTGTTTTTCAAATCATGATAGATTTTACTTAAAAACATGTTTATAATAAATAAAAAACATGTTTTCATAAAAATAAAAAAATAAGTAAATGATATTTTTTACTAAAGAAATATATTTCTGTTCCCGTGAATTTAAATTATTAGAATGTTTATGAATATTTATTTATTTATTTATTTTAAGTTTCTTTTATTAAAAAACCATGCTTTTAATATAAAAAAGACAAGATTCATAAGAAAAAAGAGAGAAAAAAATATATATAAAAAAAGGATTTTGACTAAAAAAATATTTTTTCTCTAGAATTTAAATCCTTTAAACTCTTTCAAATATTTATTTTTCATGCCATAAAATCAAATAAATTTTTAAAAAAGTTCAAATGATTTAAATAAAATTAGCTTTAAAAATAATCATGTGCCTAACTCTTTTTCTATTTCATATATAGTTATTTCATATATAGTTATCTAATTTGATTCAGGATTAATTCGGTGAAGAGGTGCTTATTAAAATCTTAAATTCTTTTTTTACTAAATCTAAAATCTTGAAATCTACCTAATATTATCAGAAAGATTATATCGGGTGCTTCCAACACTACCATAAAAAGATAATGTTCGGATGCAATATTTTATATGTGATTTAAAAAATGCAAGTGTTATCCGCATGCCAATTATTTTTATTTTTAAAATTATATTTTATATTTATTAAAATACTAATTTTTTACCTGGATTATAACTTAATTTTTTGCATGTAAAGCTAATTTAATTATTTTAGCATGCTTCAAAAATATGGAAACACCATTCTGTACCGATGATTCTAACAATTACTAATAAATTGTATTATTCCAATAACAAATTAATTTATTTTTGTTGAAAAGGGAAAGCGGCATCATTATATTGTATGGATTCAAGGTGAAACAATAATGAGCTCTTTTAATTTTTTTTTTTTTGTTAATGGTAGAAGTTTGATAGACTTCTCTCTCATTATCTAAATTATTATGTTTCATTTTTTGAATTGACTAATATTTTGTTAAAACCAACAGGCACCGCTCTAAATAGAACTCATTGAGAACTCGCCACGTCATGCTCAGTGACCACTTCACTTACGTTGCAAAATCTTATTGGTTAATCATTATCGCAGAATGTGAAAATTCTGTTATTTCTAAATTATTGTCTCACACGTAAACCCAACCTCGTTCACTTCTGTCTAAATAAGTTCCTTCTCTTTTTCCCTGCACTGTCTGCTGTCTCTCCCTCTCTCTCGAAACTGAATCGCCTCCTTCAGTACCAAAAGAGAAGAAATGGTTTGTAGAAAGCGAAGGAAAGTTAAATTGTAAGTTGGGTTTTGTTTCTATCGACTTAAAACACTATAAAGTTTATTACTTTACTCTTTTTTTAGCTTAATTTGTGATTTAATTGCTCTACTGTTAGGGTTTCTTATCAAATTATTTTAGGGTTTTAGAGATTGTTATCTTTAGGGGTTCTGTACTGATGCAAGTTGGTTTCTTTAGATTGTGTTTAGTAGTTTTTGATTGATTGTGGAGAATTGGACTTAAAGTTGAATAATTTCATTCCAGTGTGATTTGAATATGATGCTTTGGTTTTAGAGTGATTTCACATATGGGTGATGTTTATTGAAAATCTGAAGAACTGTCGATTTGAAGACTAATCATGGAGGGTTTCTTAGAATTGCCATAATGTGTCATAGGGTTTTGTGATTTTGATCAGTGCCGATTCTTTTATTTGGCGGCTATACACTATCTATTCATTTGATTGATTTCTGGTTGAGCAATGCAATTAAAGTCTTTTGATACTTTGTTTGAATCCATTTTTGGAGCTGTATTGTGGCTTTATGGCTTTTAATACTTTCCTAGCATAGAGCTGGTGGTCACGGTCACGTTCATGATCTTTTTGTAAATCAATTGCCTTTTACTATACTGAGCTCAGAGAAAATATGCAGTTACCAAGATTATATGATTTATGCTTTCTTGCTGCAATCAATTCCTTTAGATGGCAGCGGTTTTTGGGGATTGTCGACTCCATAATGTTTTTGATGTGCGAGATTCCACTTTTCAATAAAGTTCCCAATCTATCACTACTATCCCTAAAAGTGAAGCTGAAAAATGGTTATAAATCGCATTTTATACACTTTTTACTTCCCTATAAATAGAAAATGAGGATTCTATCTGATCTCAGTCAAATAATTTTTCCTTGACCTAGGTTATCTGCAAGAGTGGTGGATGATAAAACAACAACAACAAAGAATAAGAAAGTGAAGCTGGAAACACAAACTTGGTCTGACCTTCCTATAGAACTTCTGGAACTGATTTTGTGTCGCTTGTCACTCGAGGACAATATCCGTTCATCCGTTGCCTGCAAAAGATGGAACACTGCTGCCATTTCAGTCAGAGTGGTAAACCAATCACCCTGGCTTATGTATTTTCCAAAATTTGGTAACATGTATGAGTTCTATGATCCAGCTCAACGCAAGACCTATTCTCTTGAGTTGCCAGAGTTGTATGGGTCCAGAGTTTGCTACACTAGAGATGGTTGGCTGTTGCTATACAGACCCAGAACAAACCGTGTGTTTTTCTTTGATCCTTTTTCTCAAGAAGTTGTCAAACTGCCAAGATTTGAATTGACATATCAGATAGTTGCCTTCTCTTGTGCCCCAACATCTAACACCTGTGTAGTTTTTACAGTTAGGCATGTCAGTCCCACAATTGTTGCAATCAGTACTTGTCATCCAGGGGCAACAGAGTGGGTTACTGTTAATTACCAAAATCGCTTGCCTTTTGTGAGTAGTATTTGGAATAAGATCGTTTTCTGCAATGGATTCTTCTACTGTCTAAGTCTCACTGGCTGGCTTGGTGTTTTTGACCCACTGGAGCGTACTTGGAATGTTCTTGCTGTGCCTCCCCCTAAATGCCCTGAGAATTTTTTTGCAAAAAATTGGTGGAAGGGAAAGTTTATGTCAGAGCATAATGGAGACATTCTAGTTATTTACACTTGTTGTAGTGAAAACCCCATTATATTTAAGTTAGATCAGCCAAAGATGGTCTGGCGAGAGATGAAAACCCTTGATGGTATGACACTTTTTGCCAGTTTCTTGTCATCTCATTCAAGAACTGACCTCCCTGGAATGATGAGAAACAGCGTCTACTTCTCTAAAGTTCGTTTCTTTGGAAAACGCTGCATATCTTATTCTCTCAATGATTGTAGATACTATCCTTGTAAGCAGTGTTACGACTGGGGAGAGCAAGATCCTTTTGAGAATATCTGGATTGAACCACCTGAAGACCTCTCAGCCTTCATTTGAAGAGAATACCAGTGATGCCTGATGTGTATGTGAAAGTAATACAGGTATGCTACTTTTTTAACCATTTTTCATGGTACTTTATATTCGTTCTTGCACAGGATTGAATGCTGCTGTTGCTCCATATATTTGTTGTAGCTTATGGAAACGTGACTATCTTTAAGGAACTTAAATAATTTCAATGCTTGTCTGATGTAAAGCTAAAGATATACCAATTGAAGATTGAAAATCAAGAACGGTTTCAACACCATATATTTGCTAACACCATGACCAAGGGAAGCTTGTAAGCGAATCTCACCGTGTTCTTATGAACTTTGACATGTGATACAAGAAAGCATGGAATGCTGTTTATAAGTGACACTAATGGTTACTGTCTGGGATAGAAATTACATGATATTGGAGATAAAAATATGTTTGGTTGAAAAAAGAAAGATATAAAAATAAATTTGTTTTTAGGATAATTTTGAAGTGAGTTTTTGTACTTCCAAACAAGAGGTACAAAGAGGATCAAAGATAATATTTTTTATTTTTAAAATATCCTTGTAAAAAACTTTTAATTTTAGAATTGTCCACTTAAAACATGCATGGATAAAAATATGTATTATTATAGTTTTAAAACTCGACTTGAAGTTGATTCAAGGCAAAGCTCGGGACACTGGTCAAGGCACTAGTCAGGTTTGACTTAAGACAGCAAAAAAATAAAAATAGTTATTATCATGGTTTTAAAACTAAATTTAAAGGTTGAAGTGAGTTTTTATACTTTCAAACAAGAGGTACAAAGAGGATCAAAGATAATATTTATTATTTTTTATTTTTAAAATATCCTTGTAAAAAACTTTTAATTTTAAAATTGTCCACTTAAGACATGCAAGGATAAAAATATTTATTATTATAGTTTTAAAACTCGACTTGAGGTTGATTCAAGGCAAAGCTCGGGACACTGGTCAAGGCACTAGTTAGGTTGACTTGAGATGGTGAAAAAATAAAAATAGTTATTATCATAGTTTTAAAACTAAATTTAAAGGTTGACACGGGTTGTTTGTTGATCTGGGTTAATGTAAGGATAAAAATAATTATTATCATAGTTTTAAAATTTATCTTAGGGGTAGAGTGAGGGCAAGGTTTGGGCTACAGAATGGTCAACTACTCGGGTGGATTTAGATCGATATAAAAATAAAAATAATTATTATAATAGTTTTAAAAATTGATTCGTTAGTCAATCTATGGCAATGGTTAGATTACGGATTAAGGGGGTCAACCTGAGTCAATGTAGGGATATAAATTGTTATTGTCGTAGTTTTAAAATCCTATTTGGGGGTTGATCGGGGAAAAAATTAGGTCACGGGTTGGAAGGGTTAACACGGGTTGACTCGAGTTAATACATGAAGAAAAATTATTATTATCATAGTTTTAAAACCCGATTCAAGAGTTGATCTAAGGTAAGGTTCAGGTCACAAGGTTGAGAGGGTTAACCTAATTAATAAAATAATAATAATAATCAAAGCTACCTTTTGATTGATTGTTTTCTTTTAAAAAATTAATGGATTTTTAATTTGTGTGTTATCCCAGATTGACTTAGGTTTTTGATCGAGTTAGGTCAAGTCAATCCTTGCTTTATTTTTTCTTAAACTTGCACTAGTCCATGCCCCGAGTTAACTTGATTCCGAGTCAACTTTTCATGCCAGTCCTGGTTTAACTAGATTTATTATAATATTATTAATTTCAACATTTAATATAAACTAAATTAAAAAAAAAACTATGTAATTATTTTTAAAAACATGTTCAACAACAATACATAGGTAAAATAGAATTTTTTATATTTTATTTTGTCTTATCTATTATAATCAAATGGGATAAAGAGGCATACATTATTATCAAACACAATGCTCATTCCATCTTTTTCTCTGTTTTTATTGTCTCTTTCTTGTCTTTTCCGGACAGTAACCAAACATTGCTTGAAAGCTTATTAAAGCCAACCATAGTATTATCATTGTATTTGCACAACTTCTTACACCAGCACAAACCTCTGATACAAGGATCTTCTATTGTACTCTTGCATGAACATTTGATACAAGGATCTGTCTAAAAAGTTTCTCTTCAGCAATGAAGGCCTTGAATGGTGCATTTACAGACATCTTTTGTATTTGCCTCCCTGATACTTGATCCTGCATGATTGTTTAATGTTTAGTTAGATTTTGTTCTGTATCACTGTGGTTGCAGCGTTCCATGCTGCAGTTTTAGAGTGCCCACACACGCGCATCAAGATGGAGCTGTTCATCACTGAAGAGTCTTTGAAGCTTTGTGATACGGTGCCGCTCAAATGCAGTGTGCTTGAAGCATATATTAGGAGGTTTTTCAATACAGGGGAGTGAATAACCTTGAGGGATACCGAAATCTACTCCACATTCCCTAGAGTGTGCCCTTGAGGATCCGAATTTTAGATCCTTCGGAAGGGCGTCATCATCTGTGCGTTCTTGGGCATATAATGTGTGCTTAAAATAAATATGTTTATTATTTCTCGTACAGTTGAATACCTAATTAATGTTTATTTAGTAGCTTAACCAAGTTGGAAACATGGTAACTTTAAAGATATTGATTAGAACCGAGAAGGGGAACCGATTTGAGAATGCAGTGTCTGTCACACATACCCGAATTTGTGTTGCTGTTGGTGCCTTCGGTTATTTCTCTGGAAATCCCTCCTTTTCCGACCCTGAACCGATCCCATTTGAATAACCTCGGATCTTGAATATTCAAAGTTTGTAACTGCTTTTTTAGTTCTCAAGCCTTGAGCAATTGTCTTTTGATTCTCCTCGATCTTGATCATGAATAAATACAATTATTAGAAGGATAAGGGTCCTTGTCTGCTTCGAATAATTTTTATAATATTAGAATTTGATAGTTACCTGAAATTTTATTTATTGATGTAACAATATGTGATCTAGTAATTTGTTTTATTTACACAATTTATTTTGCAATAACTCCTATCTATTTTCCTAATTATTGCTTTTGTATGTAGCTTTCTTTCTTTATTGTTCGCATTGTAGTTTCGTGACTCCCTTCTTTTAAAAATTATGAACACAAAACAAATTTCTTAACAAAAATATAGCATGGTTTGTTCTTCTACCTTGATAGGAAAACTTTTGCACTCGAGGTTTTTGAAATTTGTTATTTCTTGTTTCTTGGATCGGTGGAAAATGACCAAGAGACACGAGTTTTTTATACCTTTTCACACACTTTCATCTATTGACTTGATTATCGCCATCAAAATCTGATTCTTCTACTGGTTTCAAACCACAAAGCCACTTGGGTATGGTGCTCGACATGGAAACGGTGAGGCTCGTTGTGTGCTTGAAAAAGCTTTCGAATACAACGACGAAAAGGCTCATGAAGTGCTGGATTCTGTTCTCTCGATTTTGAAAAAATGGGTTTGCTCTTCGGGTTGTTCTTCTTTTGATCCAATATGAACAGGAGAAATCATTTCAAGCTCGGATAAAAAGTGCTTTAAAATCTTCTGTAAAGAAGTCTCCTTTGGGCTTTGCGGGTGTCGAGAAGGTGACATTGAAGAGTGTTCTCATGAACATAATTTTTGTCCAAGCCCATAGTTAATCTCTCCATGAATTTTTTTTGTCCTCACAAATCCAGTCAGTTTTTTCGTCGGGTCTTTATTTTCTCTCATGGAAATAATTTATCAGGGTCTTAATTTAGAGAAAAATCAGGGAGCTTCTTTAGAGTAAAACTAGGGATTTAAGAGATCGGTGTTTGTGCTTATTTTTATTCGAGTGAACAATCTAAAGACACTCCACAATAAAAACAGCAAATCCCTAATTTTTTCCAAAGAGCAAGACCCTAAAACCATAAATATCAAAACCCTAAAAAACCATCGCTATCAAAACCCAGGATAATCAAAGGCAGAAGAGTGGGTTCCCTGACAATTTAGAAGGCATGCCTATAACAATTGCCAATGATGGGTTAGCCTTGTTCTTAGGTTCAGACACTTTCAGTTATCAACATTTTCAGATCTGCACTTTTCGATTTGAGGGCGAAGATCTGAGGAATTAGCATATTCCCTGTCTTTTCTCTTTTTTTTTTCAAATGAAGATTTGAAGGCATGCTGGATTGTTATTTTTTATTTTGTGACATCTTTGTTAGTTTGATACCGCGAGTGTTCTTCAGTAATTAAATGAAATGTAATGACAATCTTGTAAATAATTGAGCCTTTTTTATTGAATTTTTTTTTCATTTGCTTTTCAAGCTTTTTAAAGTCATTAAAAACTCCAGATAACATGTTGATCAAGGAATTGATCAATAGGTTTATAAATACCAACCATCATATTATCTATAAGATCAACACCAATATATTAAACAGGTAGACTTGGAGCATCAACGTCCATGCTCTCCATTTTTTAGCTAGCTCTGTAGAAAATTACCTCACATTCATGCTCTATAAAATAGGAAGTCATGAATTATTTTTTTAATAAATTAATAATGATTACTTTTAAAATTCTTCAATGTCAAATTTACAAATCTAGGAACACAAGCTAGCAACAGGCCACCAAATTCAGAGCAATCAGCAAAGTTCATAATCAAACAATCAGGCAAACTCAATTTGGGGTTGAAAAAACATTTAACCATGTGTTAGCTTTGTCATCAAAATTACCCGCATTGCCAGTTTATTATCAGCATGTGAACCTCCATTTATGACATTGAATGCAGGCACTGGCAAAACCAAGGTCTTGTTTCCAAGAAGATTTGTAATGTTCTGCAAGATAAATGACATCACAACAATGAACCCCCCCAAGGATTACAATGAAACAATAGAACAACAGACTACACTAGCACTACATGTATACCTGGTAAAGACGGATATTCTTAACCATAGCACCTCCTTTGCAAACAGCAAGTGACACTCTAAGAAATTGGACGAGCTTTAACTACCTCAATCATTGCCCTAGTAGCGTAGAGAGAGCTTCTCTACGGGTCAGTGGTATCATAAATTCTTGATATTCAACGGGTCAGTGGCTTAGGTGTAGTGAGTTTTAATACGCAGGCTAAAAGTCTCTTGAACCAAAGGCATATGTTCCAAAACTAGCTTTTATGCCAAAAACCACCATGATCATCAAATTTCCACCAATTAAATCCTCAAATAACAATCACTAATGAAATGACAATACATATGTTCCAGAAGACATGGATTTTTAGATCCATTGAGAATTGGCACGTAAAGAACCAGTTAAAACCATAATACGAAACAAACGAACCTAAAGGATAGGTTTGCATTGAAGTTTGGAATTAGAACCATAGATTCATAAGAACACAGTGGTGCTTCCGGGATTTCATCAGCAAGAAGAACAACATATAAGATCATATGGGGGGTCTATAAACCAATATCATGTTTAGTTTAATTTAATTTCATCCAGAATTCAGGAAACAATACAAACACCTATCACTGATGAATACGAACAAAGTGGTTTAATTTAATTTTTTCCAGTATTCATATAATGGTGAACCACATAGCTTGTATATCTTATGTAGTTGCTCTACCTAGATCAACAAGCAAACGAGGACATGATCACGAACGTGATTCTGAAAAACAAGGAACCTTATTAATCACGAATCAAGCAAGGGATCAACCTCAAACTAATCTTTCAACCATTTTTCAGTAGCAAATCTTTCAACCATTGGCATACATCTTTAACTTACAAGGTGAGTTCTCAATCGTATCTCCCATTAAGAACCTCACCAAGATTTTTAAAACTATATTTAACACCCTCTAAAAGCTTACAAAAAGGTAAACTATAATAGCTAAAAGGCATCTCAGTCTCAATAGAAGTGATCGAATTCACTTTCACTGATAAAGTATCAGCAATACCATATTTATGAGGGTAGCTACCAGAAAGGTAAAGCCCATGCCTAGATTGGAAAATCAAACAAAGGGTCAAGAGCCATATCTTAGAATGAGTAAAAACAGTGGATGCTCTTAAGAGTTTTGAAAGGATTTCAGTCTGATCTGGAAGACCTAGATCGTGAAAACAAGTGATTAAGACTCAAAGTTCTGGTCTTTATTGGCGTTTTCTGTTAAAGTAAGATCATGATATTACAAAGACAAATTATAAGCAAGTTCTAGCTATTTAGAGGGGAAAAAAGAGAGAGAAAGATAGCAAGCCTGACCTTGACGCAAAAGAGAAACGAAGAGAAGAGTCATGGTACTATCGATGCTTCACAAATCCTCCTAAACTGCTTCACCAAAAATGAGTTATTCTTCTTAACTACCTCCCATATCCGTTATCCTGGTACTGTCGCCATTTTAAATCCTTTTCTTCTTCCTCCCTGCACATGCAACATTACTGAAGCCCTCCTCTTTCCTTTCCCGCAAATCCCTTTTTGCTCCCGCTACAAATTGGAGAGTGCTACAGTGCTCGCTATGTATCATGCACTATTCACAAAGCCAGAATAGCGAGACTTTTAACGTGTAACAACGTATGGGTTTTATATATGATAGCTATAATAGCTAAAGAGCCTCGGTAGGAAGGCTAAACGTGGATGCTCTTGGAGAACAAGGGTGTGGATGCTCTTATAGCACACTAGCAACGCAACAGGCGGTAGAAATATATGATCACCATTAGCTCTGGGATCGGGCATAAGACATTGTTTAAGCTCTAAATGTAACTAAACTTTGAGCCTGGGCTACAAATTTTCAACGTATGACAGACCCATCGCTCAAAAAATACAATCTGTCTTCTCATCGAAGGATCAAACTTGAGGTAGAGAGCCTAGTGCTGCTGCTACATATGATTAAACGAGATGAATAAAATTATTTAGCTGCGTCTTTGTAATTGATATCACCAGTGATCCTGCCATGTGACTTATTTCACAATTTGGATGAATTTTCTGAGCGAAGCAACAAGTTGCCCTAACCAAGCAGAAGAAGAAATGCAAGGTTAACGAGATGACGTTTGCTTCATCCAAAAATTCATGATGTACTACAAGCTGTTTTCAGTTTACCTAGACATAAATAAGCTGTCAGTAAACATAAAGCAACCTCCACTGCTCAGGACTACCCTGTGACCTGATGCAAAAACAAACAATGAACCAACATGCTCAAAAATCTGATTGTCCACCTATATATATATATATATATATATAAAGCAAGTAAATGGAGTTTTCAAAAATAGAGGCCCACTTCCACTAAACGAAGTTAATTTTCTTGCTTGTTTGAGATGTTACAAAGCTTTTCTCATCATCCAAGTAATCAATGTCAAACAGTAAATAATTCCTCTTCCCCTTCGCATTTCCACTGCTAAAATTAGTATGGGTTATATCGGCTGCGTCCACGGCCGCCATCATTACGTCTCCCACCACTTGAGCTACCAGCACCACTACCCCTGCCACCCCAGGGCTGTGGTGGAGGGCTGTGCATTTGCATTCCAGGCTGTTGGCTGAGGCAAAATAATAAGGATATTTTAAATTCTGGCTGACAACTAATTATTCTGCCAGAGCAGGAAGTGTAGAAGTACAGGAATCAAATTCAGGATTTGCACGCCATTAAAATCACTGATCTGGCAAGTGCAGCATCAAGGAACTGGGGTAAGACATCTTTTCACAACATAGTAAGAAGCTCAATCATCATGTTCATTGTGCTCAGGGTATGACACTGTCCGAGATTAGCTGTGCTCAATTCTCAGCACGACACATTTGAGAAATATTTTAAGGGTAATTAGTATTACAACATGAGAATAGAGCAAGGTACATTTCCAAACGTTAGCATTTCAGAGTGATGAAAGGAGGTTGTTAGACAAACAGGTAAATAAAAGGATGACAAATAATCAGCCAGCCAATAGAAAAGTACGAGCAACTAATATCAAACAATGGAATAGAAAAATACAGAGTTCTAACTTGATAACACATGAAACTGGTTCCTGTTGGATATGCAACTCTTTGAAAATTATAAAAAAGTGATACTTACAGGACATATCCAATCCTTCCATCAGGCAAAAGCATTGGCATCATTGCCATGCCAGCAGGAGTCGGTCCCCTACCATAGATGACTGGCTGCATGGTTTTTCATGCCAATGAGCAAATACACTTAATCAGAAAGTCTGTAATAATTTAAACATGCACACTAGACATGTCATAACAAAGGGAACAGACTAATCCTCATCAAGCACACACTTTGAGTGATGATGTAAAATGCAATTTTTGAATTGGAAAAATACTTTTTATGAGGATAACCCATTGCTTAATGTCAACACAATTCACTGGGTCTTTTCTTGTTGTAATTAAATTGTGTTTATTGTTATTAATTCAAGCATGTATTGGGCTCCACATTCCAAGCAAATATTGTCAATCAAAATAATCATGCTGAATTATAATCAGTAATAATTTGCAGTCAGCATTCAAATTGACTTCTTTATAACATCAAACAAATGGTCACCAACGTGCCATTCTGTCGCACCCGACAACCAACATTAAGAAATCTGTTTATGCCAACTCTACCCTGCAGCATCCTTAGAGAAATTTTGCAAATATAAAATCATGCAAATTGACATCAGCAGGACAAATTCCTGCCAATTAAAAGTAAACCCATCTTTATTTCTGTCTTGAAATGAATGAAAAGGCAACTAGCTCTTCAGCATCAAACCAAAAAAGGAGGTTGAAATAACCCAGATCTTCAAGTTGACAAACTTTTCAACTGTTTCCTTCTTTGATTGACCATAGCAGACAACCATAAATATGCTTATTCTGTGTGCCAGAGAGCCAAGTGTGTGCGTGTGTGTGTGTGCACATGCACTCGCGCGCGCGAGAGAGAGAATACAATTTAGCATCAACTTACCTGCGCAAAGCCAGCAGCACCAAATCCTGCACCAAGAGCACCATATGAACTCCCAACTAAACTGTAACCAACACGAGGTGGGAAGCTTGAATGTTGGGATGACTTCTGTGAATTTGGCCCTCCAGAAGACTTCAGTTCTGCTTGAGGCTTTGCAAGGGAACAATCCAAAACTTGACCTACCAAACAAAGAAGCAACAATCATTAATCGAGAATATTCATAAGTGAAAGAAAGAGAGGATATGCTAGATCTGAGGAAAATTACCATCAATTTCATATTTCTCAGTGTTCTTTAATGCCTTCATGGCACTTGACCTCTCTGCAAAATGCACAAAACCAAATCTGCTCTTTTCATGTCCAGGTTTTGCAGGTGGCAGAACTACTTTTGTGACTTTTCCATGATGCTCAAACAGCTGCCTTAGACGATCCTGATTAATATCTTCTGGTAAGTTCTTGACATACACTGCCTTGACCTGCACCAGATGTATTAAGTCAGTCATGACTTGAAAACCTCTCAAAATAAACAATTCGAGAGATGTAACCACACTGTCTTGCTGTTGAGCACGAGCAATTGCCTAAGATGCTAAAAACAAAATTTTAAAAAATATTCAAAAAAAAAAACAGAGATGGAAAGGTTGATTTAGCTTGGTCTTGTGAGAAGAGGAAAAGGGATGGTCTTCATAACCTCCAAGAAATAATACTGTTTGGTATCAATACCAAGAAGGCAACAAGACAGGTGCAAAAGCATTTCAAGCAGATCAACTAAATTTACTGATAGTCAACAAAAGACTCCATTAAAGAAAATAACGGACAAAATATGATAATACAGCAGACCTGAGAAGCAGCAGAAGATCCTGCATTTTTGGGATCCGCCCAGCTCACAGTTGGAGCATTATCATCTAGCTTGAATTCTGGGTTTGACATCATTTTTCTTGAGTATTCTGCACATGCATGATTATAATACTCAATGAAAGCAAATCCACGATTACGGCTTGGGTTCTGTGGGTCCTGTAGAAGATAAGGAAGTGCAATCAAGAAAAATCATTACACGATTAAACATCAGCCTGGGTTGTCTATGAATGCATGTACAAGAAAATCAAGCACACAAACCTTCAGCAATTCCACCGAATTAACTCCTGGCCCAGTCTTTTTAACAGCCTTCTTCATATCTTCTTCTCCCCAGTTTCTTGGAACATTTCCAATAAACAATCTATGATTTGCTTGAGATGTCGAACACTTAACCTTTTTACCCTGAATAGAAAGCAGGCAGGTTAAAAGAAATGGAAACTACATGCCCTAAGAAGTCAGAAACTCTTTCAAAAAAATAAAAAAATGAAAGTAACATTCAAACAACATAAAGTGAGAAAGATAATAGTGAAAGCAAATTCCATTGCAAGCATAAACCTGAAGTGATGTTCATGGCTGATGTTGTTTCTATAAAAGAACTCAGAAGCATGATACCTTAATTTCAGTATTGTTCAGCTCTTCAATGGCCTTGGAAGCCAACTCCTTTGTTCTGAAAGTCACAAAAGCATAACCTTTTGACTCACTTGAGTCTTTTCCCTTCATTATCCTTATCTGTTGTCAGCTTAAACGAGATTTAGTCCATCCAAAACAAAAAAAAAAAATGACAGCATTTTTACAAAGACAAGATGAGTTACCTCTGTTACTTCTCCTATAGATTCACAAAATTCTTTCAAATCCTCTTCAGAAGCATCAGGGGGGATGCCACCGAGATACACCTCTGACCCATGAGGAGGAAGTGCAAGAAGCTCATAATGTTTTCTATGCTCGTCATCCTCCTCATCACCATCTGAGCCCTTTTGTGAATCTGCTTCATCAGAAGCCTCTTCATTTTCTTCCTCCTCTACCTCCTCTTCCACCTCTTCCTCTATCTCTTCCACTTCCTCCTCTTCCTCTACTTCTTCATACTCGACTTCTTCTTCCATTGTCTCCTCGCCTTCATTGTCACCATCAAGGTCAACCTGCTCTTCATGCTCGGTAGACTTTTCAGGCACATCTGGTTCATCAGCAGATGCACCACTTGCCCTTGATCTCGGCATCTTATGTATCTAACAAAAGAAGCTTGCAAGGCAACTGTGAAGCAAGCACAGAAGCCAGAAGCATTCACAGAAGGAAGAATGCAAGTATGGAAAGGTGGAAACAAAATGAGAGGCCAAATGGAGTTGCAGAATAAGAATCTCGACAGAATTTGTGCCATGAGAAATCGGTCCAAGGAGTTTTAATGCGAATGATAATCAATTAAGGGATCATGAAAAGCAAATAGCTTTAGCGGCAGCAAGAAAGAATTAGGAATGACAATAGAGAGGATAATGATTGATGATGATAATGTTCAACAAATTAAAAACTACATACAATGAAGCAATGAAGTTCTTGAAATTTTGATACTGATACTGGCCCAAAAAAACAACAGCCAGTTTAATTGTCCAACTATCTATCCGGATCAATGCATCCAGCCAAAAACAAAAGGGAGAAAAAAGAAAAAGAAAAAGAAAAGTAATGAGAGATTGAACTAATGTGATTCACAAAATAAATTACATAATGATTATGAAGTAATGTAACAAAAATGAAGAAGCTTAACATCCCCGCATAGACATTTATAACTAATTAAAAACAATATATAATAACAAGCAACGGATACAGCCTTCTCTTGATTCAAATTCAAACCTTTTCAACCTACCCCACCCCAAAAAATAAACCCCAAATCTTAATTGCATCTTCTAGAGCCATCTAGATTTACAGCTACATTGCTCCATCTACTACAAAAACATCTTAGTTCATGCGCCAGTTGCAAACATTTTTTGAAAGAATTAAATCCAAGTCAAACCAATTCCCGCCATTAATAAGCTAGTTCGCTCCTATTTTTCTAATTATAACATAAATAAGGAAACAATGAAAAAACCCTCCTTTATTCATATTAGCAGCTCTCTTTTAAAAGAAATAAGAAGAAAGAAAAGACAAGTTCCTTCACAATAACATATTAATCTACGGCCCTCGAGCAACTAAAAGCAAAGCCAACAGAACCAAAGAGACCAAACCCGCAATCATATTCTAGACAAATAATTATAACACACAAACAATTCCTATCAAACTAATGTAAAAGCAAAGTATCTAACTTTAATTGCCACAACAAAAAGGATAGAGAGGGAGACAGAGAGATTTTACCGTATTAGGAGCACGCAAACTCAAGCTAAATAATCACAGCGGAAGAAGAAGAGGAAGCTTTGAATGATATTTTTTCCTTAACAAAAACAACTTTATTTTTTTCGTTTTTCCTTTCAGCTCTAATCGCTGAGTTCTTTTGGTACTTTGTTTTCGCTGGCCTTGAAATCTACAGAAGAGCATGCGCGTTGTGCCCTAATTTCATGGGCTAGTTAATTAATAAGGAATAACGCTGCAATGGATAATGAATGGATAACGGCTACCTACTCCAACGGCCCAATAAGTGAGGACGCAGCAAATAATAATTCAGATAAAACAATACTTCTAGTTGCTTGTAAGATATTAAGTGGTTATTTATTTTTGTATTTTAAAAAATTAAAAAAATAAAAAATAATATTTTTTTATATTTTTAGATTATTTTAATGCAGTAATATCAAAAATAATTTTTTAAAAATAACAAATATTATTTTAATATATTTTTAAATACAATATTTTAAAAAACAACCACAACTACATTTCTCAGTTACTAAAAGCTAGCATATATTTCAATATAAATACATTTTTTTATGGGAAAATAAGATGTACCTTTAATCTTGTTGCTCAAGAAAAAATATAATTATAGTCAATATTGTAAATTATAATATTTTATTAGGTATTTATTAGATATCATATTTTTTTTTTATAATAAAAATATTTTTACATCCCAAAACCTTGGTCATATAATTAGATAGATCAATTTAGTTTAATTCAATTTAATCTAAAAAGATGCTATTTTATTTTTTTATTTTTAAATAATGATCCAATTAACTCTCATCTAGTTTTTGATCAGGTAAATCTACTCTTGTTTGATATAAAACTTGATTTAGATAAAGTTTTGAATTAATAAATTATCAAGTTAATTTATTAAATTGAGTTAAATTTAATAACATTATACATACAACTTGATGTAATTATAAATTTTTATTTTTCTAAATATCAACCCTAAATTTTAAACCAAGAAAATAATGAAAGAAAGTAAACCTTCTTATCACCAAATTAGCAACACATAGGTATGAAAATATTTATGTCAAAATAAAAGGTGCGAGCGAAATCTTTCATTGTTGTTTTTTGCAATGGGTCTACGAAGAACTTTGTGCTTTGCACGTGTTGATGTGAGACTCGTGAGCGTTGAAAATAAAAATGTTTATTGATAAACTATACAAATATTTGCTAAGATATTAGATCTAAGTAAGAATCGGATTAATGTCCAAATTTGAAATTTGCACTCCAATATAGGGGAAATATTTGTATAGTTCTCAAAAAGAAGAAGCCTAAGTAGGATTTTTTTTTTTATTTACGTGGGGTGTCCGGGTCAGCTTGCGCGCACCACGACTAATCGCCACGGCCCACTGAATATCCTGCAAACCCAGTAGATATGTAAGGCATTGTGGAGGTGATAGGCGTGCACGCCAGGGCTCGAACTCATGTGCAGTGAAAGAAGACAAGCCCCTTCCACTGCTAAGCTAAGCTCATGTCTAAGTGGGATCTTTATTTACCTTTAATATTAGATTACGAACATGGAAAACGACTAATTAAAACGAAGGGCAAAACAAATTCCTTGGACATGTAATATACACACACCAAAAATAAAATAAAAACAATTGACAAGCTCGAATGTTGTTGTTGTGTTGTCATTTTGAGTTAAAACATAATTTTTCCAAGTGTTTAATTTGTAGCAAAATGTCAATCTCCTCCTTGTATTTCATTTAGGTTAATTTCCTCCTTGATTGAAAGGATGCAAGTTCAACCAAATCGACTACGACCACAAGAGGAAATTAATTTCAATGGCATAAGGATCGTTGTTAGCGTGATTTGGCCTCCATCTTCTTGACCGAAAATGAAACCTGTGAGAAAAATTGACTTATCACCACGAATATAAGAGGAAAAACAGGTATTATATCCTTCTATTTCGTTCTATGATCAAAACCAAATGTTGTACATTCCTGTTTGCTCTTTGATTTTTAGCAGGATGAAACTTTATCTGCCAACGCTTGCAACAAAACTCTCTGGGTTCATAATTGTAATGCTTGCATGCAAATTACTGCAGACTCACGTTGCCTCATTAATTTATATCGAATTTAACTTATAGTTAAATTTAAGTATATTAAGTTTGATAATTTACCATATCTATAATTATTTGGATTTATTATATAATTAGATTTAAGGATATTAGATATAGTAATTTGTTAAATTCACTTAATACTTAGACTTAATAGATGTTTATTTGAGTGTATTAAGTCTGATAATTTATTAAATTTATGTTGCTTTAGGTTGAACATATAATAACTAAATCCAAGTATATTAGATATAATAATTTGCTAAATCTTTTTAGTGGTGGGCTTAACTCATGATTAAACCTAAATATAATTAGATTGGTATTATTATAGGCTCATTTCATAACTAAACTTGAGTATATTAGGTTTATCAATTTTGTCAGGCTTGTGTTCTTTTACATCATTATTTTGTTACAAGTTTAGATTTATCAAAACCTTAAAATATTGAGTTAAAAAAAAAACTAACTAATCAATTTAATATTGTTTATGTAATGTGTGTGTGTTTTAACAAAAATGTCTGTGCATATGCAGGTAAGAATTCATGGCCGGAGCTCCTAGGAGCACAAGCGAGGGTTGCTATTGTGACAATTGAGACGCAGAATCCTCTTATGGACACACAGGTTGTGCCGGCAGGAACACCTGTGACTAAAGACTTCTCTTGCATTTGGATTTACAGGAACAAAATCGTTACTCTCGGGTCCCTGTAATCGGTTAACGCTCACGCATGTTGATGCTTCAATAATTACCTTGGTGATGCATGGATCCTTCTTCCAAAAATGAAATAATTAGGAGAACCAATGGTTACCCTTTTAACTCTTATTGCACTAAATAAGAGAGAGATGTATGCAATATTATTGTTAAATAAGAGACAGATGAATGCAATATTATCGTGTTATGCTGTATTCACGCAATCCCAGTTTAATGAAAGTTAAATATGTTCCAAAATTTTAGAAACGATAGTGATGAGATAAAAAGAATCCAAGTAATTTAAGAATAAGTTTTATATATTGAATAATTAATTAATTTTTTTATTTTACTTTATCCTAGTAGCAGTAATAAAATATAAGTATTCTTTATATGTGTATTAATAAGAACTATATATTTATTACATAAAAATTAATAAGATGAAAATATAAAAAATTTTTAAGAATTTTTTATAAATATAAGGATTTAAAAAAAAAATATGATTTTAAATATAATCGAGTTCATAGGACTAAGATCTTTCACTAATTAAATATTGGGTTATTCTTTTATGTTTAACCCATAAGAGTTGGGCTCTTCTTATAAATTGAGCTCATGATATTAAGTTTTTTCTTAAGATTAGGTCCATGTGAGATAAACTTTTCTTTTAGGTTGAGCATAGACGGATCCTAGCATATTATGAATTATGAAATAGTAAATTT
Source organism: Populus euphratica (assembly GCF_000495115.2). Classification (NCBI taxonomy): domain Eukaryota; kingdom Viridiplantae; phylum Streptophyta; class Magnoliopsida; order Malpighiales; family Salicaceae; genus Populus; species Populus euphratica. The sequence goes on along the minus strand of NW_011500145.1, from coordinate 245,075 downwards.
TTTAACTTTCAGCAGTTTTTTAAACGTATTAAATATAAGTTTATAGATAATAATATAGTTTTTTTTAATTATTCACAATAAGTCTCTCTCACACACCCAAAACAAGGATTGAATCCAAGGAATAGCCACATAATCTAATTATACATATATATATATATATATATATATATAATACTTTGATTATAATCCGGATAATTTAAATACCTATTGTATTGATTAATTTAAATTAGAATATGGCATAAGACAATAATCTGATAAAATATTTTTTTCAGTAATGTTGGTAAGAAAAATAATACCATTAGAGATTAGATAAAGGGATAATGGCTTTGGTAAATAATGCACCCTTGTGAAATTCTTCCCGAGGGGACGTATGTTCTAAATTAGTTAAGAGATTTCCCGAGGGGACGTATGTTCTCTGTAACTTAAAGTATCTGCCAATGACAGAACTCTTAATTAGAGTGAAGAAAAGAAAAAAGAGTTAGCCTTTTCATAAATTTGTATTCGCCTCTACTATGTTTTCTCATCTAATTCAGTGATTTGAGAGTTTTAAAACTCTTCCTATTATGGAAGTTCTAAGTGATTCTTTAGGGACTCATTATCATTACTAAATAAATATAATTAATTGAAGTTCATCATATATATATATATATATATATATATATAACTTTGATTATAATCCGGATAATTTAAATACCTATTGTATTGATTAATTTAAATTAGAATATGGCATAAGACAATAATCTGATAAAATATTTTTTTCAGTAATGTTGGTAAGAAAAATAATACCATTAGAGATTAGATAAAGGTATATATATATGTATGTATGTATATATATATGTATGTATGTATATATATATGTATGTATGTATTACAATTGTTTTCAACTAATACTGCTGCCCCCACCACAAAACCAAAAAAGAAAAAAGAAAACCCTTCAACTCCTGATGGCCACCGTTTTGTTCTTGATTGTTTTTTATTCTTATACATGTAATGGTTGCATGCATAACAATTCAGGTCAGAGAAATAATTTGACTATCGTCAAGATTGGCATGCTGCATCATTTCAATGGAGCATCGTCTAGATACGTAATTACGCTTCGTTATATATATATATACACCCACCTGTGTTGCGAGGTAGTATCAAAGTTTGAAGCCTGACCACCGAAATAGATTTAATTTTCTATATATAAGAAAATATATAGTCAAACCATCTACGCAGCAGATAAGATTAAATAGATGGGCTTTCATGGAAGGGATCAAAGTAATTTACTCGGCCGATATTTAATTTATACAGTGGAAATCTATTAAGCTAGTGACTTTTCATCAAGTAAAACTAGAAAAAACTAAAGTAAAGACTATTAAATTTCTTTTTTAGCTATCCGAGAATTGGATTTTAAGGCAACGGTCAAGCACAGGGCATCAAATGCTGCTCTATAAATACTCACAACCCATTATCATCTCTCTAGCATAAAATCACAACTCAGTAGCAGAGAGGAAACATTTAATATCGTAAGAAAGTGAGAAGATCATTAAGGAAATAAAATGGCATCTGAATGTCAAGGTAATGACCAAAATTCCACAGGTTAGAAATGGCAGTCGCGTGCACGTATGCTAACTTACGAGTGTTTTAATGCAAATACTTGTGCCTTTGCAGGTAAGAGTTCATGGCCTGAGCTCCTTGGAGCACAAGCAAGGGTTGCCATAGCAACTATTGAGGCCCAGAATCCTTACGTTGACACTCAGGTTGTTTTAGAAGGAACGATTGTGACTGGAGAGTTCTCTTGCACTAGGGTTCGTGTTTGGATTGACAGAAACAGAACTGTTACTCGGGTTCCTATAATTGGTTAAGGCTCATGTGTGCTGAAACTTAGACATAAATTATCATGGATCATTCTGACAAAAAATGAAACAAGGAGTTTTAGCCTCCAATGATATTGTAATAACAGATTGTTTTATCCATGATTTATTAAAATTCAAATAAAACTGGCTTAACGCGCTTACAAATTGTCAGATTTTATTTTTAGTGTTCGTTACAATATTAATTCTCTCGTATGAGTGAAAACAGTCAGTATAGGGAGTGCAACCAGCCAACTACATCACGAGAACGCTTCTGATCTTAGGGTGTGAGGAGAATATATGATTTTATGGCTTAGATCTGATTCATGTCGTGATGTGCGTACAGTTCTGGATGTGCTTGTGGTTAGTTTTAGGGTACATATCACAGCCTTGTGGATTAAGTTTTTTGCTGTTGTTGTATTCTACATATTTTTGTTTGCATTCCTCTTTATTAGACGTTATTCTGAAAGCTTCTGATCTTAATCTCATCCAAATTAAAAGAAAAGGAAAGGAAAGCTTCATGTTTTACACAGCCTCCACTTTTTTCTTGGATATTTTACAAGCAATGGGATACCTCCATGGGTATGAAGTTAAGGAAACACTTTGGATCAATAAAGCCGGCAAGGGTCCATCTTTTCTATTCTCTCTCTTTTTTTTTTCTTTTTGCGGGGCGGAACATTAACTAGTTAGTGCTGAAGAGACTAGCTACGGCTATTTTGCTTCTGAAACAGTAGAAACTAAATCGATTGATACAGGACAGTCATTTATGAACCAATCTACCTGCTTTTTTTATGTCCTGGATGTTAGGAGATCCAAACATTCAAACACACATAAATTTACGTGGTTCGGCAACTTGCCTACTCCACGGAGCTACTGGTTTGTATTAATCAAGCTCAAAAGCAATACAAACAACAAAACAAGGAGGAGGAGAAAACTTCTCAACTCAACTCAACTCTCACCCTTAGCTCTCTCTCTGTGTTTCTCTCTATCTCGTGGTCTATCTCAGCTATCAATACATCTTCTATTTATAGCTGAGGAGGGAGATGATTGTTCAACAATGGTGGGCAAGTTAGGCACCTACCATTTGACTATAATTTCAACCATGGCTGCCACCAACCATGGCTGCCACCAAACATGGCTGCCACCGACCATGGCTGCCACCGTCCATGGCTGCCACCGTCCATTTGTGTCCACACACATAACAATCTCCCACTTGGACACAAATGGTGTTAGGTCTGTCTTTTAATCTTCAAGACCCACTGAAGCTTTACACAGCTTCAGTTTATCGAGAGTAACTCCTTTGGTTAACATGTCGGCTGGATTCTTGCTTCCACAGATCTTTTCAAGTAACAGTTGTTCATCGTCGAGCAATTGCCTGATGAAGTGATATTTGATCTGTATGTGCTTTGTTCTGGAGTGAAATGCTGGATTCTTGGCAAGGAAGATTGCACTCTGACTGTCACTATACAAAGTACCTTTTCCATGCATCTTGCCCAATTCTTGCAGGAAACTCTGTAGCCATACTATCTCTTTTGCGGACTCTGAAACTGCAACATATTCAGCTTCTGTCGTTGAAATAGCAACTATCTTTTGCAAGGTAGAACTCCAAGAAACAGCAGTGCCTCCTAGAGTGTATATATAACCTGTAGTACTCTTTCTGCTATCAACATCTCCTGCTAGATCAGCATCTACAAAGCCTTCAAGTTTCAAACCGCCAGCTGTGAAAATAAGACATGTCTCCGATGAGCCTTTTAAGTACCTCATGATCCATTTCACTGCCTCCCAATGCTGCTTTCCAGGATTGCTCATATATCGGCTTACAACTCCCACTGCATGGGCAATATCTGGTCTAGTACAGACCATGGCATACATCAAAGAGCCGATAGCTGAGGCGTATGGAATCTGGTTCATGTATCCACGTTCTAGCTCAGTTTTTGGTGACTGGTCTCTACTGAGCTTGAAATGATTCCCCAGAGGTGTACATACTGGCTTAACATTATCCATACTAAACCTACTGAGAACCTTCTTGACATACTCTGCTTGTGAAAGCTTTAGTATGCCTTTGTCTTTGTCTCTGATGATTCTCATGCCAAGTATTTGTTTAGCAGCTCCCAGATCCTTCATTTCAAACTGTTTTGATAACTGTTGCTTTAGCTTGTCAATCTCTTCCATGCTGGAACCTGCAATTAACATATCATCCACATATAGCAGTAGAATGATATAGGAGTTGTCAAAATGTTTGACATAGCAACAATGATCAGCCTGACATTTTGTGTATCCCGTACTACACATGAAGTTATCAAACTTCTTGTACCACTGTCTTGGAGCTTGCTTCAAGCCATATAGGCTCTTCTTTAGTTTGCAAACTTGACTCTCCTTTCCTGGTATTGCAAACCCCTCTGGTTGTTGCATGTAAATTTCTTCCTCCAATTCTCCATGAAGAAATGTTGTTTTTACATCTAATTGTTCAAGATGTAAATTTTCTGCAGCTACTATCCCCAGAACAACTCTGATCGTTGTAAGCTTCACAACTGGAGAAAATATCTCAGAATAGTCGATCCCTTTCTTTTGCTGAAACCCTTTTACAACAAGTCTTGCCTTGAACCGTTTGCTTCCGTCATGCTCGGTCTTTACTCTGTAGACCCACTTGTTTTGCAAGGCCTTCTTTCCTTCAGGCAGTTTGCTTAACTCCCAAGTCTTGTTCTTCAGCAATGACTCCATCTCGTCCTTCATGGCTAACTCCCACTTGCTCGAGTTTCCATCTTGTAAGGATTCTTCATAATTTAATGGTTCACCACCATCGGTCAGCAAGATATAATTCAGTAGAAGTGTGAACCGTTGTGGAGGCTTTATAGTCCTGGAAGGCCTGCGAACAGCTGGTTCACTTGGCTCTGCACTATCTTGTGTAGAAGTGATGGGTACTGAAGTGCTTGAACTGTCTTGTATGGACTCTTGAGTGGTAACATCAGGAAGCCCTTCTAATTGTATGAATTCAGATTTCTGTGGACTCGTATCTGAATCAGTTATCTCTAGTTCTGTACTTGATTTGTCTTTGTACAAAACTTTCTCGTTGAAGATCACGTTCCTGCTTCTGATAATCTTCCTGTTTTGATCATCCCAGAACCGAAATCCAAATTCTTCATCTCCATAGCCAATAAAGAAACATTTCTTTGATTTGGCATCCAGCTTGTTGCGAGCATCAGAGTCTACATGCACATAGGAAACACACCCAAAGACTTTTAGGTGAGCAAGCTGTACTTCTTTTCCTCTCCAGACTTCCTCGGGCAGTCTGAACTCCAAAGGTACTGATGGTCCACGGTTGATCAAGTAAACTGCAGTATGAACTGCATCAGCCCAGAATGTTTGAGGTAGCCCATAATGCAACCTCATGCTTCTAGCTAGTTCATTGATGGTCCGATTCATCCGTTCAGCAATACCATTCTGTTGTGGTGTGCCTGGAACTGTCTTTTCCATTCTGATACTGTTGACAGCGCAATACTCCTTGAAACCTCCATCAATGTATTCTCCTCCATTATCAGATCGTAAGCATTTCAGCTTCAAGCCTGATTCAGTCTCAACCATAGCCTTCCATTTCTTGAATGTGTCAAACACATCAGATTTATTTTTCAGAAAGTAGACCCATACCTTTCTGCTAAAGTCATCAATAAAAGTGACATAGTACCGAGAACCGCCAAGAGATGCTACTGGAGCTGGTCCCCATAAATCTGTGTGCACCAGTTCTAGTTTTCTTGGTCTTAAGGTCCTGCCAACCTTTAAGAAACTGAGCTTCTTCTGTTTTCCGAGAACACAGCTTTCACAAATGTCTAGATCAACATTTTTTAATTCTGGCAGCTTTCCCTTTGACTGAAGTATCTTCATCCCCTTTTGACTCATATGGCCGAGTCTGCAATGCCATAGTTGTGCCTGATTTTCTGCTTCAGTAGAGGCAATTATATCTGCTGATCTTGTGGTCATATACAGAGTGCCAGTTTTCTTTCCACGAGCCAAAACCATTGCTCCCTTTGATACCTTCCACATTCCTCCAGAGAAAAGGATTGAATGGCCACTATCATCAAGTTGTCCGACCGAGATCAACTTCTTCTTTAGTTTAGGAACATGCCTTACATTTTGCAAGTTCCATGTAGATCCATTCATTGTCTTGATTTGCACATCTCCTATACCCACAATATCCAATGCTTGTCCATCGGCCAGATAGACTACCCCATAATTTCCAGCAGTGTAATTTTGCATCATTTCATGGTGTGGAGTACAGTGAAATGAAGCTCCAAAATCAAGAACCCAATCATCAATAGGACTATGTACTGCAAGGATCAAAGCATCTTGTACCTCATCTGTAGTGGCATTTGCAGAATCAGCTTCAGGTTTCTTTGGTTTTGTGCAACTCCTCATAAAATGGCCAGGTTTGCCACAATTCCAACATTCAACCTGCTTCCGGGGTCCAAACTTGCTTTTGCTTCTATACCTGGATTTTGATCTGCCTCTGGATAAGCCTCTGTCTTGTCTCCTTCCTCGAGTGTTGATGTTGAAAGCTGAACCTGAACTTGAGCTTTCACCCGAGTCTTTTCTTCGTACTTCTTCAGCTAAAATCAGGTCTCGGATATCATCATACTTTAATTTGGATTTTCCAGCTGAGTTGCTTACGGCTGTTCTCATACCTTCCCAACTGCTTGGAAGTGAAGCTAGCAAAATAAGTGCTCGGATCTCATCATCAAACTCAATTTCAACGGATGACAATTGATTTGTGATGGTGTTGAAATTATTAAGATGCTGTGTAACAGAGGTGCTTTCTGTCATCTTCAGGTTGAACAGCTTCTTCATCAAGTGCACTTTGTTATTTGCTGATGGCTTCTCATACATCCCAGACAAGGCTTCCATCAATCTTGCTGTGGATTTCTCTTTTGTAACATTATGAGCAACTCTTCTTGACAATGATAGCCGGATAATGCCCAAGACTTGTCTATCAAGAATTTGCCAATCTTCTTCTGACATGTTTTCTGGCTTGCTCCCCAACAGAGGAAGATGAAGTTTCTTCCCATATAGATAATCTTCAATTTGCATTTTCCAATATCCAAAATCAGTTCCATCAAATTTTTCAATTCCTGCAGCCTTTATTTCATCAGCCATTTTTACTCTTTCTTGGATTTGAATCTCAAAAATCTGACCTTACAGATGTGTCCGGAATGGCCAAAAATGCTGGAAACGACACTGAGATCACCTAAATCGGACTTCGGATGGCTCCGATTTAAACAATCAAAAAATTGAGATAACTGGACGCTGCAGATGAAGCCACGTGGCAGGAGGAATAGTCTCTGCGCCACACCGGATCAAAACCCAGTTATGCTGACGTGGCAGACACGTAGGCAATGTGGGGTCCACCCCAATCTGACGTGGCAGATCCGAGGAGATTTTCTGGACGTGGCGGATGACGTGGCGGGTTGACCGGTCAAAATGCTGATGTGGCAGGGTGCGCGACTGCTGACTGTGCCGGACGGCTGACGTGGCGGCTGACGTGGCAATGTCAATTTGCAGGAAACGGCGAGGAAGACGCGTGAAGCGCGTACTGCGCGTCTGTGCGCGTGGACAGTACTGGTGGTGGCGCGTGCAGGCGCGTGCGGGCAGGCAGGACGTCGGATTTTCGCCGGGTTTTCACCAGTGGATTCCTCTAGTCGTCCTCTTCACGGTGGTATGTTCAAAAACACGTTTTGAGAACTTTGATTTTTGAGTTTGGATCAAACACCCTCTTTTTTCAAGAACTTTCAAGAACAAGCTCTGATACCAGTTGTTAGGAGATCCAAACATTCAAACACACATAAATTTACATGGTTCGGCAACTTGCCTACTCCACGGAGCTACTGGTTTGTATTAATCAAGCTCAAAAGCAATACAAACAACAAAACAAGGAGGAGGAGACAAACTTCTCAACTCAACTCGACTCTCACCCTTAGCTCTCTCTCTGTGTTTCTCTCTATCTCGTGGTCTATCTCAGCTATCAGTGCACCTTCTATTTATAGCTGAGGAGGGAGATGATTGTTCAACAATGGTGGGCAAGTTAGGCACCTACCATTTGACTATGACTTCAACCATGGCTGCCACCAAACATGGCTGCCACCGACCATGGTTGTCACCGTCCATTTGTGTCCACACACATAACACTGGAGACTCATGGATGCTACTAATTAAAGATGCCTTAATGTTTGATTTCAAGTTATCTTGAGTTCTTGTTAGCTGGTCGTGCATGAGTGCTGGGAGGAGGATGGGTGTGATAAAAGATCAAAAATAATAATGCAAAATCAAAAAGTCATTAACAAAAAGAAATTTGGGACGAAATTATATTTTTTATTAAGTGTTTCTCTTTAATATTTCTTAGTTATTCTCAAATTCTAGATAATTAAAAAAATTAAACTAATATAAAAAAAATTATAATTTAAACATGAATGATATTATAATGACTGAATCAGTTGATCGATTCAATCTATCTTAACCGGTTTACTGATTCCTTTGTTTTTCTAGAACAAAGAGGACATTTCCTGCTGTCAATTGCGTGATTGTACTGCATGGATTTTTATTTTTTATATGAAATACGAGAATTGTACCTGTTGAGAATGTTCAACTCATCGAATGCTCGTAGCTGACTTTAAAATCCAGTATCAACCCCGGAAATTAATTACCAGAGGTCGTATGAATGCAATCTCATGCCTCATAAGGTATATGAAAAGAAGCTGCCAGTTCATATCCACGTATAGAAAGAGAAATTAAGAACAAAGCAGACAAACTTTCTCTGGGCTTTATTAATGGCCAAAACGCTTTGGTCTCTTGATTTTTATTTTTTTTATAAGCCAGATATGAAAATGAAGACAACAAAATAGAGATAGGATCCATTTGGAGAGAAAAAAAGAAAACAATCTGCGGAATCATAAGAAATAAAATGTTAAAGGCAGAAAAGGCAAAGTGCAGCAGAACATAATTAAAACTCCTGGAGCTGCAGAGACTGGGCTCCTGATTGTTTGTTATTCTTATGTGATGATCACTAACTTAGATTTTTCTTATTTCTTATTAATTCCGAGAATAATTCTATTAATTAATTTTCCCTATTGATTCCCATGAGTAGACTGCAAGCTAGCATAAACCATCTACTCGATAAGATCAGCTGAACATTGAATCAGTCAGAGTAAAATGCTTCATCGGCAGATATGGTTGAAGATTTGACAATATTCACCAGAACTAACAAAGAAAGGTTCAGAATATACATATTCAATATATTGTGGACTACTTCTTTGCTTCTTTTTTTTTCTTTTATTATTATTATGGAAGACTATTTATGTATTGTTGAAATTACATAAGATTAAACAGAGGAAAAACATAGGAGATTGCTTCTCACCTTGAAAAACGTGGAAAAGTGGCGATGGCTGAAATTTCTGCAACGGTCAAGCATGCGAACAAGCCGTTCAATGCCGCTCAACTAGAAAACTTTCTGCCTTGCGTTCAAACTGTGTCATGAGGTTCTCTTCACTTCCATTCTATTCTTATTCCTTGTAGGTTTTCTTCAAGCTTATTATCATCGGGCCGGTCTGCTGAAATGCTCAAGAAAAGTCAGCTCAGTATATTTACCGATGTTCGAAAGGATATATTAATGGATTTCAATGTCAAGTGTGAATCTTATTCCATTTTGGCGATAAGGTTGATTAAGTTTAAGTGCCTAAACGTTGAATTAGTCAGAGTGATGAAATGTATGATCAGTGGAAGTGTTTAAGATTTTGATTGCTCTGATCTACTAAAACTGAAGGAAAAACCAACAACTATACACACACACACAATTATGCATCAGTTAATTTTAAGTATGCTGATTTATGAGAATTATATTTCCCACAGCTATAGCCTAAGGTATGAACTTAGATGGCAGAAGTGGGGTCACAGAACCATCAAGTCAATCTCTTAATAAGAAATCCGGCGCAAGATTTCACCTAGAAAATCGTTGACAGCATGGGAAGTCCAATTTATCTTCTAGCTGTAGAGGATTGAATTTTCAAGCAATAATGGCTAGAAAATCAGAAATGGTCAAGTCAAGCTAGCTATCGAATGCAACACTATAAATACCTATTGCAATCTCAAATACAATCACAACAAAACAGCAGAAAGAGATAACGTAACAGAGTACCGAAGAGCATTAGACCAATACTACAATGGCATCAGAATGTCAAGGTAATTAATTATGAATGAAATTCTATGGCTTAGAATTAACGTGTGGCAACTGCACGTATATATGTGCAGTGTGTGTTTTAATGCAAATATTGGTGCCTTGAATTTTGCAGGTAAGAGTTCATGGCCAGAGCTCCTTGGAGCACAAGCAAGGGTTGCGATAGCCACTATTGAAACGGAGAATCCTTATGTTGACACTCAGGTTGTGTTAGAAGGAACGATTGTGACTGGAGAGTTCTCTTGCACTAGGGTTCGTGTTTGGATTGACAGGAACAGAATTGTTACTCGGGTTCCTATGATTGGTTGAAGGCTCATGCATGCTGATTATCATTCTGCTGGATCTTACGAAATAAAGAGTTTCTAGTCCTCCCTTGGTGCTTGTTTTATTTTACTAAATAAGAGATCTTGTTTTCCATGCATTATTCTGTAATTGTGTTACAATTTCAATAAGACTGGTTTAATACTGTTATATGTGTTTAGTTTTCCTTACAATTACTCTCTCTTTGGACAAGAACAACATGGGATTAGTGCCATTAATCATAATAATTAACGGTTTGTGCCTGATGAGCCATCATTAATCACAATACTGTTATATGTGTTTAGTAATTAGCATGAAGCCCTCTAATATTAGTTGATTAAGTCAGTAAATCACCTCATTGAAAAAAATACTATAATATGGAAAAAAGAAGTTCAAGGAGTAAGCAAGAGAAAATTAAAAACCTTTCTGGCCTTTTGCAGCTCAAGTTCAATTTATTGTATTTTTATTTATTTAAAAAAAAAAACCCAAACTTGTCTTTCCGGATGCTCAATTTCGATTCAGTTAAATTACAACTCTGATTCAGTTATGGTAGTGCTTTTGAAGATTAAGCTATTAAAGAGTATATTTGTTGCTGTATTCAAAAAAAAAAAATTGAAATTTATTATTTTTTTAATTAATTTTTTTATTTTGAATTTTTTTAATATGCTGATGTCAAAATAAATTTTTAAAAAATAAAAAAATATTTTAATGTATTTCAAAACAAAAAATATTTTAAAAAATAATTAATACTACAATTTCAAACATTTTTTTTTTGAATTCGAGTAAACTCTATTTTCCAGAAAGCGTATTTTGTGGATTCAGATGAGTAAGTAAAACCCCGGCTGTCCTAGACTCTTACAAGAGATGTATGACCTAGCCATCACACTATGTTCCGTGAAAACTTCAAACGTTACATTTACCTAACTAACATATACTAAAATGCCTTGTCATTTCACTTTAACAATGAAATGCTTTTTTTCACTTTAATTCTCATAGTTTTTGATAATTTTTTTTAATTTTAAACAAAGTTTTTTTATTTCATTATTTAACATTGATTTACTAGATATTCAACTTCAGAATTTATTTTAATGTTTTTTTTATAAAATTATATCAGTCTCATAAGATGACAAGTTCTGCAAGTTAGTTGTATTGACAAAGGTTATTTTATTTTATTTTTTAAGTTTTATTTTCTCAACTTTATTTTTTAATATTAAGTTGACTGAAAATTGAACTTCATGATTTTTTTTTCTTTTTATGAGATATCTCGTGATCCAAATCGTGAATTTTGCAAGTTAATCAAGTTAACTTGGTTTTTTTTTTTTTACGTTTTGTTTTTCAAATTCCTTCTTGACATTGAGTTGATTAAGAATTTGATTTTTTATTTTTTATTTATTTTCTTTCTAGTTAACTTGGTGTCTTGACCTGGGTTTAATAGATGAAATTGGGTTAACTCGGATTTTTTTTGTTTTTTTTAATATTCTTTTCAATTTAACACTTCGACGTTTGATTAATTAGAAATTATAGGATTAACACAGTCTTGTAACTTGAGTCCTAAATTAGATTAGTTAACTTGGATTTTTTATTATTTTTTAATTGATTTTTTTAGTTTCATTCTTTAGCATTTGATTGAGAATTAAATTTTATAATTTGTTTTAATTTATATTTTATAAGGTTATCACAATTTCATGATCCAAATCAAAGGTTTTCATTAATTTTATCATTCAATATTAAATTAATTAAAAATTAATTATTATAGTTTGTTTCGATTTACTTTCAATGAAGTTGTTTTGGTTTTATAACTCAAGTTTAAAAGATTAATTTAGATTATTTTATTTTCATTTTCATCCTTTAACATTGAATTGATTAAGAATTAGATTTATAGTCTCATAATTTGGATAATAAATTTAACGAGTTAATCCAAATCTATATAATATATTATTATTTTAATATTTTAAAAAACATGTTATCTTGGCTTTTTTAGTCAAAAAATATTTTTATCAGGAATTCAGAGTATCTTTAAACTTTTTAAGTCAACAAGGTTATAATAGTTAAATCCTTATATAATTTTATTTTATTTTTATTTAAAAACACATTAACAACATTTAAATACTATTTTTTCATTTTAAAAAAAATTGATACATAGCATGGCACATACAATAATCTAGTTTGCACAACTAAACAAAAAAAATACAAGGGATGCTCAATGTTTTTAAATGTATTTTCTTCAATTTTTTTAGAATTTTTATATCATTTTAATATGATAATATTAAAAATATTTTTTAAAAAATATTTTAATATATTTTAAAATAAAAATCATTTTTAAAGACAATTACCACCACAGATACCAAACATCACCTCAATTGATGTTTTGCCTTAATCCCTCAATGCGTGTTAGAACTTAGGAATTGAGATGTGGTGAGTTTAAGATTTTTGTAGCTACAATTCTTTTAAAACACAAACCACAAATCGCTAAAAGCTAAAAATATATATTTGCTATTTTATAGGTTCTACCAAAAAACTCAAACTCATTTCGATCTCAAACACACCCTATAAAAGATTCATGCTTCCCACCAAAGGGATGTCGTGAAAAAGTATTTTTGAGTTTATTATAGGAACAGTCAGCTAACAAGGAAATGCTCCAGAATCACAAAATTAGGACGATCAAAACCATGCCGAAGGTTAATTAATATAATCAATACCACCCGTTTATTTGCTGTCAAAGGCGCAGAAAATAACGAGTAATTTTTTTTGCTGGTGCTCAGCAAAATATGAGCTCTACACTCAACTTCACTGATGTTTACACAGACCAAAAAACAGGTTCAAGAAAATCTCTAAAGACCGGTAAAAACTACTATATGATTTACTTGGCCCATCAACATCTTCCACCTAGCTACATCAGGGCCAAAAGAACCTCCAGCTTCAAGACAAAACATGGCCACCATACCTCAGAGGAATAAGTGCTGATATTCCCCATTTGCAAGCTGACACAGCTGATTGTAGTTATATGTATCTGCCAACAAAATGTGAAGAGACTTTTAGAAGCACATTAAGTTCATGGAATGGCTAACCTAATAATGTCAAAAAATTAGTTTATTCAACTGGCCAAAATACCATGCTATTCCCACTATTGCTAATCACAACTTGCATATCGGCAGAGGGGGAATAGAGAGATGCACTAAAAAACTGATCCCAGAACATATTCTAACAAACATTGAAGAAATGAGAAATAAAAAAAGCAGCATAAACCTCCATACAGATAGTGTTATCTGCGACACTCAAGCTAGGATTAGTCATGAGATATAAAAATCAATAAAAACTGCGCCAAATCTTGTTTCAGAAGTCAGATGCTTGTCCTTAATGAACATTGTAGCTACTACAAAAGGTACTAGCCTTGATAGAACTTCAAGCGGCCAAAAGATCAGCTGGTGAATATAAAACAGCATTGAGAAGCCACCGCCCACTAGAATGACATTCCTATACAGACAAACTTAACTACACTAGATCTGTTCACTTAAGCATTTTTAATAATTCAAGGGAAATCTATAGGTAGAAGAGAAAATAATCCGTGTCTGCTCGATTGGCCCACTTGATACTCTCAAGTAGAAGCAACAAAACCCAATATATTTTAAGAAAGGCAACACAACAGAAAGAAATTTAACGAAAAAGCAAAATGCCATACCAAATGCATCCCCAAAGTTGGTCCATATCTCAGCCTGGATTGATTTTTCACTGTCAGCAATGCCAATAACCTCAACAAAATTTGTAAGAGGAGCAGATGGCGGAGAGCCTTTTACAACAAGCTGGAGATCATCCGGGGATTTTCCAACTACTGCTCCACGATCAGCTCCCACAACTTGAATCACAGTCCGGACCCTCTTTCGAACATGCATCGGCAAAAGTGCCCCGTTGACAAAAATCGCAGGTTTTGATGTATCCATAACCTATCAAAAACTAAAGAGTAATATTATTTTATCCAAATGAAAACATCACATCCTCACAATTTTCTCAGATTATATTTCATTGAAAATAGGCTTAAAACTGCTATTAAACTCAATTTTAAAATCCAAATCTCTAAATTGCCCAAACAATACTAATGCATCTCATTCAAGATAATCACATTAATCACTCACATCAAGCCTTGAATTAAACAATTACATATAAAAATTTGCAATTAAGCTTTGATAAAAATACTCATTTTAATTCACGCATGTAACCAGCAGATTTATGACATAAGAAATAAATATTGAGGAAAAAAAATTGTAAAGCTAAAGAAGCTAGGACTTACACGGGTGTAGAGAGAAAATAGGATGTGTTTGGTAGCTGAGAAACCTAGGGATTAAATGATCGGTTTAGTTTGCAATTTTCCTGCGTTTAATCTCGCCAAAACCCAAAGGAGAGTGAAAAGAAATTTAGGGTTAGAGCAGGACTGAAATGGGAGACGGAAAGGCCGCAGAGAAAAAAAGAGAAGCGCGGGGTTTTTATTGTTTTAGTTTTCAGATGGCGCTCAATAGTTGATGAAACCTGAAAGGGTGTATCTGTCATTAGAAAAGGCGTTTAGAATTGTTATAATTATTGATTTTTAGAGTATTTTTTATTTTAAAATATATTAATATAATTTTTTTAAAAAAATTACAATAATACATTAAAATAATTTTAAAATATAAAATTAAAAAAATAATAAATTTTCAACTGGCGAGAATCCCAAGTGAACACTAAATATGTATGATCTTATACAGTATACAAAGAAAATTGAAAATTTATCATCATTTTAAAAAAAAAAATTAAGATTACATATTGCTAGAAATAAATAATTTAGTCCCTTTCCTTTTTAAAATTATAATTATATTTATGTCTGTCTATAACTTCATGCCTTTTTATTTAGAAGAAAAGAAGAATTGGTCCCTCTATGTTTGATTATATACTAATTTAAACTCTTTTATATTTGTATTAATACCAATTTTGTATTTTTCATTAAGATCGGGACAATATAAGAGTTTGAGTTATTTAAAAAAAAAACCCTATCTTTTTGAAATAAAATAAAATTTCAAAAAAAAAACAAAATCAGTTTGAATCCCCAAACCTTGGTTCTCATTCTCTCTTGTAGCTCCAAATGAATCTCTCATAAAACAAGATAAGTACTTTCAAAACCTTCATTTGCATAACGAGACTCCTTTTTTTTTTAGTCCATTAGCCTGCATCTCAATTTTTTACCCAAGTTATGTAGCGGGGATAATCATTTTCTTTTAATTTTAAAAAAATATAAATATATTAACAAGTAAAAGATTTGATGAATATTAGAAAAGGTGTTTTTTAAATACTTGAATGGTGATATATATTGACAATATATATTTTTTAAAAAAATATTAAAATAGTGGGACATTAGCCTACCATGAATAAATTTTAAGATCATAATTGGATTTATAAGATGATGATAACTACATGAAATTAAATTAAAACAAAATAAAAAGCTCAATTCTTATTAAGCAAGTATCAAAAAAAAATTAAAAAAACCTAACAAAATTAAATTAAGTAAACATATATTGGTAGCTTGCGTTGCACCGGGCAAATCTTTCTTAATGCAAAAATAAAAAAAGTTAAAGTGATGCTACAGTTTCAAAAAAAAAGAAGAAAAACAATGAGATTCTAGTTATTGAGTCATCTCAATTGATTCAGTAATATTAAAAATATTTTAATTTAATAATATAAAAAATAAAATAAACCCAGATGATTCTATTAAATCTAAACGAATCATCCAAATTTATAATTTATAAAATTCTAAACTTTTGCTCCATCAAGAAACCTAATTTCTAACAAAATTAATGTTAAAAAATAAAATTAGAATAGTCAATCAATCAAAAAAAATTTCAAAATTTAAAAAATAGTAAAAAAAGGAAATGAAGATTGTAAAAAAAATATTTTTAAAAATAATAACAATTAAAAAACAGCAATCGAAACAATATGAACCATGTTTGAAATATAAAAAAAATTGAAGGACGATAAATTTAAAAACAGTTTTCAAATTAAAGTAATTTATTCAGATAAAAAAATATTGCAATAAAAAAAACAATTACTAAATTTAAAAGAAAAATAAATTAAATAGTTACAATAAAGTTTTTTAGGGGCAGCGTATAATTTGAGAAGAAGAAAGAAAAAAAATAAAATTATAACCGATGTCAAACCAATATAAATCACAACACACGTGTCATCTAAAAAGATAGATATTATCAAAACAAATAAAAAAAATATTAAAAAAAATCTTTTTTCTAGCCACCATCGTCACATATGTCACTTGAAGATGGTGGGACAAATCACACTTTGATACATACATTATATGCGTCGATTTTTTCTAATATTAATTTAAATATAAATTATCTCTTATCCCATTTGATGAGATATATATATATATATATATAAAAAACGTGAAAATACAAAACAAATCCTCAAAAAATTTTGAATCTCAATATAACATGGTAATTTGATTATGCTTTGAAAAGTGGAATTTAAAAAAAAAACTTTATATAAAAAAATGTTTTTTTAAAGATATTTAAATTATTTTAATGTAAAAAAAGCAAATATACAATGCTGCTCCTAATCAATCTAGAATGATTGATAGTCCCCATAAATAGACTCTTTTACCCTCAAAAGCCAATTCATTAATTTTTTTTTATTAAGAACAAAGATGCAATCTTATTATTTCTCATTAATTTTTTTGATTGGGAACAAAGATGCAATTCATTATTTCCAATTCATAATGAATTACATATATTATCTACACTATTTTTTCCATAACAATTAGGTTATGTGAAAAAGTTGATTGTTGAACTGAAAATATAAAGACTGCATAGCACATAAAAACATAACAAAAAATATTTTTTCTTTTCCAATTTTAATTTTCTATTCCTTTTTTTTTAATGAAAAATCATAAACTTGTTCATTTCTTACTGTTTCATTTAATATTTTTCAACTACAATTATAAACTAAATTGAATAAACTTAAACTTTATGACTAAATTACAAATCTCTTATCTTCTGCCTCGAGTAACAAATTAAAGAACATCTTCGGGTCAATTGGATTATAACCATAATAAATAATAGATGCATCAAGTCAATCATATGTTTCCTCTTGTATTTTACATTGGAATAAAACCAAAACACGAAAACAAAATAAATCTGGATTGATATAGACATAATTTGATCCTTTAAAAAAAGGGCCAAAATTGTACAAGCAAGGTAAATAATACCTTTAAAACTACTTATGGAGTCGCCATTTACCTAATGAGAATTATCATCTTTTAATCCCTGTGAGTTTTCAGTAACCAAACATGGGTTTTAAATAAATAAAAACTAAATAAATCTAAATTCCAAAAGGAATTGAAGTGGAGGGGAAAGGGAAATGGATACTGCAAAGATAATCTTCAATGATATCGAGGTTTTAACCTATTCCACTTCTCTCAACTGCCTGTGAAGATAAAGCTTCAAAATCGTATGATCTTTTGTACTCTCTCAACATTTTTATTTCAACTTCACGATAAACCCTCCAAATTCCTTCACTTTCTCCACGTTTCCCAGGAGAAAACCTGCTTAAAACTGCTGCTTCTGATCTGGATTTTCTTTTTATTTTGCAAAGCTTCTCACTTCCCTCTCTATTATTTCTTGTGTGTGTGGTACATCTGATTCTCTTGCAAAAAAATGGCATTTGGGTCTCAGCTGGCTGTTGATTTTGAAGATGGAGAGAATGTCAACACTCGAATCATTAGGGAAAAGGTTTCATCTTTGAAATCAACTTTCATGTCTAGGCACTTCACTGAAGTGGAAGAGTTTTTGGTGTCCATGGTAGAAAATTTGGAGCTTGAGATCAAGTCACTAAAAAAAGAAAAGGAATTGATTGAAGAAAGAGCTCAAATTCAGAGATTAGAGAAGTTGAAAGTTGAGGGTGAACTAAGGGAGTGCACAAGAGAGTGTTTGCAGTTAAAGAAAGAACGAGATGGGTTTAATGAGACAGTGAAAATTATTTCAGAAGTTGAAAGGATAATGAAAGAGCTCAAAGAGGAAAATCGTGACTTGAAGGGTGAAAAGTTGAAGGCAGAGACCGAAACTGATTTCTACAAGCGAAAGTTTGAGGATTTGGAGATGTTGTTGTTGCTTTTAAAGAAAGATGTCATTTTGAAGCCTGAGGAGCCTATAAGCAATGTTGGGGTTCCTGGAGAGTTTGTGGGAGCGAAGGGCGTTGTAGATGAGAATGTTAAGTGTGATGAAAATGCTGTTAATCTGAAGACTAAGATGTTTGCCACCGATTGTAATGATAATGTTGTTATTGAGGCAAAAGGGGTTCCTAGTTGTTACACGCCGAGGGGAATTGTTGATTTGGGTGCTCGGGGTTTGAGGTGTGATGGGGGTTCCGGTGAGGGTTCGGGAAAGAACGGTCTGATTGAAAATGAAAAGGGTGGTGAAGGAAGTGGTAATACGAAAGCAAAAATGGGTTTTGTGGATAGCCATGGGAACATGGTTTTAGGAGCAAATGGAGGTTCTAGTAGCAATTTGCTGGAGAATGGAGATGGAATCGTGGGTGGTGCTTCAGGTATTGCTAGATCCTTTAGTTTTTTATGTTATCACATGCATTAATTAAACTGATTGTGTCTATGAATTTGTTACTAATGTTTTGTTTAATTGGGGCAATAGGTGCTTTGATAGGAAGAAATCAGTTTAATGCATGTCATATGAGAGAGACCATTTCTTTTTTTCCCAATATGTGATTTTTGCTAAATTTCTCTGCTGCTTCTGTGGAAGACATGGCCAGATATTGATAATGAGGTTTTTCCATTCCAGGTGGAGGACCACCTCCATTAAAAGAAATTATAGAGCTTGCGGACAGTGACGATGACTCATCATCATGTGCAATTTCGAGTAGAAACGAATTGGCAATGGAAGGATGTCAGTATGAAGCAGATTTAGTTCAGGGAGTTGTCGAAAATGAGACCAAATTGCTCAAACGAAAACGCGCATCTTCTTCAAATTCCAAGGACAGCCATGGTAGTAGCAATGAACAGAAGGCAACAAAACGCAAAGGGTTGTTTGAAGGCCCTGATAGTCTTCCTGTCAATCATCGCTCAGCAACAACCATGTTTTCTGAAAGTAACAAGGGTCGAAATGTTTCAACTCCATCAAGGCAGGGTGAAACAATTTTGACGCAACTTGAGGAGAAAATCACGGCTGAATGTTATTCCCGAAATCAGAGGAATGAGCATGTCTTGGATAGGCTTCTTCTTGATTCTGATAGTGACGATAGTTCCAGTTCCTCTGATTCAGAGGATTTGGATTTTTCATTTGACTTCTCTGCCATGACAAAACTCTTCGCAAGCAAGGAGAAACAGGAGTTGAATGGCAGTCGTCATGTAGAAAGCTAGCAGCATCTGCCAGTGATTTTATGTGATAAAATCATATGATATTCTTAATTGGAAGTAAAAATTGCTCTGTTAATCACCCTGGATGCACATCATTGTAAGCCTTGGAGACCCTTTGTATAGATTAATCTTTTCTGGTCTTACAGTGAGGAGTGAGCTTGTCTTGGATAGGCTTCTTCTTGATTCTGATAGTGACGATAGTTCCAGTTCCTCTGATTCAGAGGATTTGGATTTTTCATTTGACTTCTCTGCCATGACAAAACTCTTCGCAAGCAAGGAGAAACAGGAGTTGAATGGCAGTCGTCATGTAGAAAGCTAGCAGCATCTGCCAGTGATTTTATGTGATAAAATCATATGATATTCTTAATTGGAAGTAAAAATTGCTCTGTTAATCACCCTGGATACGCATCATTGGAAGCCTTGGAGACCCTTTGTATAGATTAATCTTTTCTTGTCTTTCAGTGAGGGAAGGGGGAAGAGGCCGCTCTGAAACTCAGCTTGGCGGGAGTCAGACCCGCAGCCTGTCGCATGATGTGGGGGGTGGCTACTTGCTGCCACTAAGCCAAGTGTCTATTGACGGATCGATCAATCAATCAATCAATATATGATTGAATAACATGTGTCGTCACTTTTATTCAACCTCTACTACCAGCCAACGAGCTCAGCTATGTTATTAATCTTTGGATGATTCACAATGAACCACAATAAGATAGGCAAGCACGACTGCATTGTCATGTTAACCAGGCATGTCGCGCGTATTGTTGATCAGTCAATCGAACAACTCTACCTGCATGAAGGCCCCGGAACTATAACAGTATAGAATGTTGACGTTTTGAGCATCAGCAAACCTAGTAGCCCTGATGGTCGCTGGTTTTGTGCCAATGCTTGTATCAACCACCAACAATAACAATATCTTTGTGTTCACTCTGATTGGTGGCCAAATAAATGCGCCAGAAACTATGCTGAGCTTTACTAATTATGAAAGAAATGGGCAAAACTCAACAATGAGGAATCCACGGGTCAACCAAGCCCAGCGTATGCTAAATGCTTTTCTAATAGACTATTTCAACCTTGTCTAGTAATTGTGTATTCCTGATAAGTTATAGATAGCTGTTGTCTAACCTCCCACCCCCTCAACTTAACAAACTAAAAAAGAAAAAAGACAAAAAAGAAGCTTGGATGCGTGATTGGTTCTGTTCCTCCATGGATATACATGCATGATGACATCATGATGGTAATTGTTGCGAATCTTGGTGTTGTAGTAAAAATAATATGTGCTGAATTTGATCACAGAAACTGCTGCAATGTGGGATAATCTAGCAGATCCAGCGATGGTTTCAGCAGCATCCTATTATGAATGCACATTGATCTGTTCAACTTATGCAATGCCTTCAAATCACAAGCCCAGTTAATGTCTGGGAGCTGTGGTGGCTGCCCAAGAGAGACGGAGTCAGCTCCTCAAGTTTTCCATCATCTAAAAGCAATACTCGTTTAGCCATTAAAACTGTTTCCAACCGGTGGGCAATGACAAGCACCTATCACCATATAAACTAGTGGTTCAGTACACGTTCAAGCCATCAAACACACACACACACACACACATTTGAAAGCATTATTCATAAACGAGCCCCTCAAAAAAATGGTAGTTATGACTTTCTGCCTGCCTTTCAAGAGCGATACCCTCCTTATCTTGAACACAATTTAATGGCTTCATGTTGAATTCTTGCCTCTCCCATATATCTCAGCTAGTGAAACTAGTTTGAATTTGAATTAAAATGAGGCAGACACCAGAAATTTAGTTGCATTTCGTTGGAACCATCAAACTCCATGAGCAAATTGAAAAAAGATTATGGACTTCTCATCTACAATAGGAAGTATCTTTAACAGGTGGGGTTGGCTAAGTGTCGTGGACACATTTATCTAAGCACTAATGGCACAAGGCCTGATTTAGAATAACCTTTGCTCAACCAGATTCTCCTCCTCATCCATACCTCAAAAAATAAAATTATATTAACAAAACACACGTTGGCTGATAGAATGAGTACTTGTCCTTACAGTATGGTTTTCCATTAAACGTTCAACAGCTTGTCTCACCAGCAATTCAGACCTGCTATCTAGAGCAGAAGTTGCTTCATCCAAAATAAGTATAGAGGAATCCTGGTAGAGTGCTCTTGCAATAGCTAGTCTGCACATTTAAGGAAGCTTTAGGGTTGGAGTCTTCCACTCTCAGCTAGATATATCAGCCAACCACCAATTCCCTCAAACAAAAACAATAATGGAAACACGAGTTTAGATGGAAGATTTCACCTTTGCTTCTGGCCTCCACTTAAACTTGAACCCCTGGGCCCAATATTTGTTTGGTACCCTCTGGGAAGCTTTCTAATAAATTCATCAGCATTTGCAGTTTGTGCTGCCAGCTCAACCTTCTCCATGTCTATTTTTGTCATTATATCTCTATATCCAATGTTTTCAGCAACTGTTCCTGAAAAAAGACTCTAAAGCATATACAAAAGACTAGATCAAGAACCACCAGGAGTTTTCTCCATGTTTCATGATGTGTGTATAATAACAGTATTTCTGACAACATTTTGACTGCCAACCATCAAGAGAGCTGTTGGACATTATACACAATAATTAACAAGATAAACTTCAAACTTCCAAGTTTTAGCTATATATATACTGACAACAATAGTAACATATATATATATATATATATATAAGTGAACCAATTATCTGATTGATTAGGAATAGACAGTTTCACCATGGAAATTAAGTAAGCTTTTCATTTTCTAGAACAAAGGTAAAACAAGAAACAATTAAAAATGAAGTAGATGAATGGAAACAAAATCAAGCAGCTCCAGCTTGAAAAAAGACCCATCTCAAACGATTGGGTATTATGAATGAACTCTTTCTCAAATTTCAATTGAATGAGAATTTAGGGAGCTGAATCAAAGGCCTTGAACACAAGGGCTTACACTCTCTCCCCCTTCTTTTTCCTTCGCTTTCTTTTTCTTTGCAGAGTCCAAAAACAGAAATCAAACATAAAAGGAAATTCAAAATCTTACTATATCCTGAGAAACCAGACCAACATGCCTCCTCAAGCTTTCCAACTGGATGTTTTGGATATTTTGGTTATCAACAAGTATGCAACCTGTTAACATGAAAAGATTAGCTAAGCAGACACTTTTAAAAGGAACAGAGAGTTTCAAAGTTCAAACATTTGACTATAAATTGACCACATTTTTCAAGGAACATGTAAAAATTGTATATCCAGATGGCTCACCATGTAAAGGATCATAGAGACGGAGAAGCATTTTAATTAGGGTTGTCTTTCCTCCTCCAGATGGCCCAACAAGAGCTACTGTCTCTCCAGCTTTGATATGAAGGTTCAATCCGTTCAATACAAGAGGGCTATTTTCCCCATATCTAAATGAGATATCACAAAATTTAACATCTCCCGAGACATGGTCCAAATCCACAGCATCTGATTTTTCAGTCACCTATATTCAAGAATGATTAATTTGCAACTACAAGATGATAAATCATGACAGGCAAGTATTCAGGGGGCTGAGCCAGGATTCTTTTCTTGGAGGGGCCAGTGTTAATATAGGGGAAAGAAAATAGTCACTATCTTGGCATAGGTTCAATATCTAAGATAAATCCAAACACCAGAAAAGCATGTCATCGCTAGAAGAACCATCCCCACTGGATAGAACATGTAACCCAATTAGAGTATAAGCAAGTGTATGTTACTTCAACATATATAGAAATCATTCTCTCCTTTTATGTTGTGCTTCCTGCTCTTCCATTGAGTAGAAAATCATTTGTTGCCATGCAATCAGGAATTTATTAATAATTGCCAAATGACTGAAAATGATGACATTTATGTCAAATCTCTCTCCGAGTATAGAAAATCACAGCTTAGTATGTACAAAAGCAATTCATCTGCAGATAAGGAGAAAAAGGAGGAAGTATGTGCTGCAGAATCTAAAAGACATGATATATAAAGTTTTTGACAATAACTACAGTTTCGATGAAGTTCTGACTTACCTTAGATATAAACCTGGTCAAATCAAACAAGCGTTCAATAGCTGGTTCTCCTTGTTTCCACTCATTGTATGCTTTTCCAACATCCTGTATGATGCTTTAGATTTATTACTTAAGCCAAATCTTGATTGGCTAAAACAAAAGGCACCGACTATTTCTTTTACAATAAACAAAGTTCATAGCATGCAACAGCTTTTTTTTTTTCTAGATAAGTAATTATGGTTATTGGCACTGGGGCCGCAGTCCAGGACACCCTCCAAATCCAGGATGCTGTGTGCATTTCTGGGTGGTTAAATTAATAAAAGGCAAGTCAAAGGTAACATCATATGAGGGAGAGAGGGGAAGACAACAACAAAATCAAGGAAGATGCTAGTAAAATCCCTCCTATTTCTCATAGAATCGAAAGATAATGTGATTAGATGATGTTACCTGGATTGGCTCAACCACAAAAATCAATGAGGTTACAAAAGAAACCATGCTACAACCATCAAAACAACCACTTGAAACCACCATTGATCCAACACAAAGGATGGATAATGCTCCAAAGTATATAATCTGTACAATTTGAGGGATAAAAGCCTTCATTTTCCTTTTGGCAAGAAGAGTAGATAGGTCAGCATAAGCAAGCCTTTCAAACCTCGCAATCTCACAAAACTCTGCATTGCTTGCTTTCACAAAAAGAATTGCCGGGAGAACCTAATATATATAAAATAAATAAATATATCATTTAACGATAAACAACAGGGTAAGGGCTAAGACCAAAGCACATGCATAATTATATGTCAAAAACAGATTAAGTGCAAGTGTGTCTGCACCAGGGGGCAGGGGGGTCCATCTATATCCAACTCGTTTGGTAGATTACCACAAATGTAAAAGGTGGGACTGATAAGGAATAAACATAAGCATAGGGTATGAGAAATCCAAAAACTATGACATGCATTGCAACATAAAGGAATTTTGGGCATCATACAAGTTTCAAAACTTTACCTCGTTAAGGTAGGCTGAAAGAGCTGAAATACTAAGCTGCGCCTTCTTAGATATCTTCCGAAGCCTGGTTCCAAGGTATGCAATAGCAAGAGCTGTGCAAGGAATCACCTATAACATTGCAGAAAAAATTCCAGACCCTAGATGAAGAAGAATAATCTGAGCATAATCAGATATGTTGAAGCTGCTTTATCCCTTACCATAGCTGAGATCAAGGAAAGAGCAGGGCTAATAACCAACATCTGTGAGGCCATTGCTGATAACTGCAGGGCACTGGGCACAATGGTCTGTGATACAAATTGAACTCATCATTGAGAATCAAAGCAAAAATGAGTACACTTTGTGTGCAAGGTTTATCTTGAGGCTTTATTCCAAAACAATGAAATTAAAAACAAGACATGTATAGATGCAAAATCACAACGCGTTCCTCCACAAGGACACACCACCGAGCACAAAACAAGAGGTTAAATATACTCAATAAAGACAAGCGCATGATTAGCCGTTTTTAATCTACCCACTAATAGAGAACTCTCATTTTCCTATCCAGTAACTCCTTGCCAGTGTGCACAAAATTGAGTCTTAAAAGCAATCATACGAAGACTAACATTATATACCTGTAATCGATTGTCAAAGAAAAAACACATAAAATCAATTAACTTTCATGAAGGGAAAAACTTTTCCTTCAGTATATTATTAAGCAATTAACTCCCTACTCTTGTTCACACAAAAATAAACAATCACTCACATTGAGAAGCGCATAGAGAGTGTCGGCGACATCAGCAGCCTCAGCAGTGATCCTATACGCCACATCCCCAGAAGAAACAGCACCTCCTCCTTCAAAAAACCCCAATTCTCTCTCCAAAACCCTCTCAAAAACAAAAACTCTAATCTTATAACTGGCATTCAATGCAGCCTCCCACAAGAGTGCATGCTGGCCATAAGTAGCAATCAACTTAGCCAAAAACAAACCAGCCAGCACCAACCCGTCATTTCTCAGCGTAACCCCATCAATTTTACCAATACTAGAGGAGAATTGACCAAATTTAGGCACAAGTTGGGATAAAGAAAGGACAGAGAGTAGACTGCAAAGCCAACCAAGTAGGATTGGCTTATACTGAGAAAAAATAAAGGGTTTTATAATGGAAAGAGGATCAAACGGTTCGTTAGTGTTCCCTTGTTGCTGTTGTTTATGGGGGCCTATTTGAAGCTGTTGCCTTTGTTGCGGGGCGATAGAAGAAAAGAGAGAGAAGGTGGAATAGAGGGGCTTAAGGAGGGTTTTTGAAGGGAGTTTGAGAGTAGGGTTTGTTAGCTTTAAGGGTTTTGAAGGGAACGGGGTTCGGCGTCGGGATTGCAGATTCTTCATGTGGAGAGGAGAAGGGAATGAAGACGAAGAAGGAGAGGGTTTTAGTTGAAATTGAAGAAGAGACATCCTCTCTGTATCTCTCTGTTTTTTTTTTAATCTTTTGCTTAGAGGGAAAAGACAGAGGTTTTTATTTATTTATATATATATATATATATATGACGAAGACGAAGAATAAATAAACAAGTTAGCCATTTGGTAAGAGAGTTTGAAATGAAAGGAAGCTGGCAGGTGGCCGATAACAGCGAGGACACGTTACGCCTTACGTCTTGTTGTGTCACCGGAGAACAACCCTCTCTACTCGCCCTTAGGAAGGCACATTCTAGCCTTGGTCTCGTTCATTTCTTTTTCTTTTTTCTTTGATAAATAAATAAAAAAATAAATATCTTGGCAAGAATCTTTTAATTTTTATGCACCGTTGTTTTATTTATTTCGGTTCTTATTTAAAGCTGAAAAAAATAAAAACAAAAACAAAAACAAAAACAAACATGTGTATAATAAACGACTATTGACATGAAGGGAGGCCACTATGGGTTTTCTAGGGTTGAAATATACCTATTTATTTATTTATTTGAAAGAAAGTGGAATAGAAATAGAAATAGAAATATGATTCCTTCCAATAATTCTATTTATTTTTTCTTAGAAGCATTTTATTATATCCATAGAAAATGGGTGGTTTGTCTAATTTAATATAAAGTATCTTATTTTTCTGTGGTGAAATTCCTTTCTTAGAAAATTATAACCATTATTATTATTAATAATAAATCAAAGGTTTCTTTTTGAAGGATGGCTGATAATGCCAACTGCCAACTTCTCTACACGAAAACTTAACATCCAACCATTCAGAAGCATATAGGTAAACAAGATAAATGACCTCTAGTATGCTATTGTTCGTTCCAAGTTTTTTTTTTAATGTAATTTATTTTTTTATTTGTATTGCGAAGAACTATAATTGAGCATTGTATTTTATTAATTTTAAAACATTTTAACTTAATTTTTTATTTAATTTAAATTATTTAAAAATTATTCTTGCATGACCTAGTTGATTGGACGATCTAAAAATAATTTAAAATACAAGTAAAACATGGTTTGATTTAAAAAATATATTTAAGATGATATTTAAAAAAAATATTGAGATGATAATTCATTAGGTTGACTCGGGTTTCATAAATTAACCCGTCAAACTAGTTATTTAGATCAGTTTAATAATTTTCTCATAAATTATTTTTTACTTAATTATATGATAAAAAATAAATACTTACAAAATTGAGCACTAACCAATTTTTTTAACATTTATTTGAAACAACGATAAATCTATAGAAAGCATACTAAAATAAATTATGAAACTCGATTCAAAATCAACTAAAGAATAAAAATAAAAATAAAAAGACAATAAAAAAATCAATACGAACTCAACATTGAAGAAAAAATAAAAAATTCAATAAAAAAATAGATCAAGCAGATGAGACATGCTCATGTGTTTGGTCTTAATAAAAAAACTCAAGCTTGAATCTTTTTTTATTTTAGTAACAAATGATTGATTTTAGCCAATAACAAGTCATCTTTTAGGCAATATCCGAAAATCCAGCCACCATTGTGGTGGCCTAAAACTCAAGGGTTTTTTGACATAAAAAATAATTTTTCAAGTTATTTTCAACGACTAACTTTAAAATATTTCAAAATCACAAAACAAAATCAACCAAATCTAAAAAACATAAACTGAGCTCAATCTCATTTTTCAGGCACATTTAGAGAAAATAATAACTATTATCGAACCTCTCTTATTGAATGAAATCTGTTAATATTAAGAATGACAAATTCTGTTTTCTAAAAAATAATTATTTATCATTTTTCTCTCTTCTTTGTTATTTTTAAGTGATTTTTTCTCTATTTTCTTAAACTCAATAGCTAAAATAAACTTTTAAACCATTTGCCAAAACTAAAGGAACCATGTAATGAGAAAAAAACAAGGTAGATGGACTCGAGAGAACTCTTTCTATCAAATTTGAGATTAGTCATAAGGTTTCTCCTTGTTCTACACTTTGGTACTTTATTTTTTATTTATTCTTATTTCCTTAACAAATGTTGGCAAATTGGTCATAAAATTAGACATATAAGATTGCAAATGAAAAAATAAAAATAAAAAGAGTTTGAGGAGGAAAATAACAAAAAATGGATATTATGATTTGCTACAATGATTTACCCATCCTTTTAGTACATTTTTGTGATTGTAAATTTGAGCACTATCACTTTGTTAGCTTTAACTAAATCAAGATAAAAAAATTTAAATTTTGTCTTGATTTAGTTAAAGCTACATTAATTTATTATCTTTAGTATAGAATCAACAATCCTTTAGTTTATTTTTGTATCATTTTTAATCATTGAATTTCATTTGAAATTCAATTATTAAAATAAGACTCGAGAGTTAAAAAAAATTCTTCTTCAATTACTGTTATTATTATAATATGCAGTAATTCACATGGCAATGTGGAATGCACATGCCCATCCTTCACTGCTATATATATATATATATATATATAAAAAGTTCCCTGGAAAGAATGGAATGCCTATCAGGAAAATTGAGCATTTGCTGGAGTTTATAATACCACCCTGCTAGTGATTTCATCTCTCTCTCAATTTTTTGGTTACGGCAAAGACAGCCCCGGCAACAGCAATGATCATGGCTGAAACTAAGATGGTTGTTTTGAGTTTATGCATGGCATCCTGCTTTTCCCTTTCCCTTTTTCGTGCAGCCGCATCTTGTTCCTGCAATGCAATGCAAATTAGTTGGAGACGGAAGAAAGACACCAGAATAAGGACAGGGAAAACAAGCAGGCATAATGAAGGTTTTCTTAAATATTCAAGAGAAGTGATGTCCTTCAGGATTTTTCACATGTTCATGATTATATCATTTCCCAATGACACCTTCTGGATTGCTATGAGAAAAAAAATCATGTTTTTGGGTATATCAATATGCCAATGGAATGCATTTTTGCCGGTATGTTCATACCTGGAAAGCTTATAATGCCAAACCAAATATCATATTCCCCCTCACCTTAACAAGTGAATTCTAAATGTTCAGTTTAAGTATAAATTAAGAGCTGGTATCAAAGTCTGACACCCCTTTTGTTTCTTTTCAAGCGGATGTGTTTCAAATCTTCAGATGTCATTTCACAACAAATTTATATGTATTAAATGGGGGACAGAAGGACTAGTGGTTTTCTGTATGCATGAACATACGATTTGTAGATCCCTTTTTATCATCGGATGAGCATAAAATAAATCAAGATTTGCGTCGCCTTTCTGGACTTGCTAATTTTCAATATCAGAACCTAAAAATGTACGAGTCCATATAGAAATTCAAATATTAAATGGTCAAAAAAAGAACAGCCACAGTTTTGATAAATGTCTATTTCCTCCTGTACTGCGTGTAAAGATTGGTTGAATTGAGTGCAAACAGCAAAAGTACCTGCCGAGTCTCCTTTGATGTGGCAATATCTGATGATACAGTATCAACTTCAAACTCCTTGTTTTGGCTAGGGTTCAATACTTGATCAACATCAGCCTCTGGAAATGATGATGCTCTATCTATTGCCATTTTTTCTTCCCTCATAAATCTGTCTTTCAAGTAGGCGTAACCTTTTCGTTCTCTTTTTAGCTTGCCAAGGAAGAAGAGGAAAAGGACGGGACCTATAAAACTGGGCTTTTAAATAAATAGTTTGTTGTGTCATGCCCCTGATAATCAGATGCTAAAAGATTGCTACTGTTTTTGGGATCTTAAGGATTTTCTCTTCTTTGTTCACAAGAATCACAACATCCCGGGAAATCTGTCAGATTCAACTATTTCTTGGATGTACATAATGACAAAATTGTCCTTGGAGCTTAGCTTCTTTTGTCATTGTTTTGATGTACATAGCCACCAAGCCTCGAGTAACATCTGTAAGACTACAAGTACAGCAGAAAGAAAGGTGATGTGGTCTGAGAATCATGAACTGGATACCTTCAACAGACAATAACCAAAAAATAAAAAATACCCTGCTCTTGGGTAGAGCATAAGCGATGAACACTTGTCATTACAGATTGCACACCAGTTTGTGTACTAAAAATATTACCAGAATAACATGATTTCATCTCAGCCTTTGTTCTCGCATGACATTCACATCTGAATTCTTAAACAAGTTACTTACAGGCATTAATGCATGGTTCTTCGCCTCGAGGACGGTTGAAAACATTGTTGTCTTAAAAATTTGTATTCATGAGGAGAATTATCATTGACTATCAAGTCCCTTGATCTCAGCAAGCTTTGAACTCTACCTTCATGGTAAGTGGAGAAATGTGAGAACTCGTAAAAGAACTGGGCCTGTGATTCGTTTACTGTAGGTCATTCTTGCAGTGCCGTCCAGCTTAAGCTTCTAATTACTTGATCCAAAACCACGAGGACTTGGCCTTGATGATACCGAGTCAACAAATCGCCTCCTTGATTCAGATTTTCTCCTCCTCCTTGCAGCACCAGGAGAAGCCTTATCCAGGAGTATCCAAAAAGAGAAAAAAAGATAGGTTAGGATGAGGACTTATCAGATGGATTCGAGTTAGCTTTATAGTTTCTCTTCAGGTGTCCAATATTCTTAATGCCTTCAAACATGGGAATCTCAAAATTTGTACAATTATAGTTTTCAGGACCATGCAAGTTATTAATGTCTTTTACGTTTTGCAAGTTGCAGAGAAGTTCTGTAAATAGGAAAAATAAAATAAAATTCAAAAGGTACAGAGAAGTTTTCTACTGATAAACAAAGATTGCTTAAAAGAAGCAAGCTCAATGCCATACTATTATTAAATATCCAAATAAGATATTATTTAGCTTCTTGTTTTGGTTTTGTGAGTCATCTAAGTGAATCAAGCAGCAGATCATGCAAGGGAAAATTTTCCTTCCATTCTCCCTAACCAGAGTGTAGAGATAAGAGAGGGATCTCTACCTTCTCAATGGTTAATTTTATTAATCTGTATTGTTGACATGTTTATTAGCCAATCCTTGAATAGGCCACAATCACAGCAACATGTGCCTGCGTAGAAATATTCTGCTATCCAAAAAGCACTTCCACAATCCACTTAAACTAGCTTTCTCTTGTCTAAACAGATTTAGTAGAACAAAGAAATAGAGACCACTGGCTCATTTATGTGACAACATGAAATGAAGAGCGATATAAATTGTTGTTCTCATTAATCAACTCGGTGTTGAACCACAAAAACTTTTCACTCATGAAATTTTATTGTATTCGTAGTTTCATGGCCTTCGAAAAAATTTATGCAATAATGAGGATGTCACAAAAGTGGGTGGTAAAAGTAACAGTAAGAACTGAATAGCGAACTTGTATATTCTTTTTAGAATTACTGAGAACATTCTGAACAACCAGCATGCCTCAGAAAGCCTTTACCACTGTCTATAATCATGTGGGAATTGAACAGAAAACCAAACATTAAAGCATGTAAAGAAAATGTATACACACATAAGCAGAGAAGGTACCTTCTGTTCGGTTTTTAGTGCATCCTCAAGATTGCTCAGAGAAGGAATAGATCCACCATCCATTGCACCCATTAGGTTCTTCATACGAACACGCATTTGAAAGAGTTGAGCAACCAGTTGGCTCACCTAGTTTTGATATCACAAGTACACCCATGCAAAAGTAAACAGCTGAATTACACAAGTACAGAACCTCCATTGTTTTCCAGCAAACACATCAAGTGGAAAGTGTGCATACCTGCTGCTCTGTTTTTCCAGAAGCCTGAGCAATTCTTTTCCTCCTTTGAGGAGATTCTGCTAACAATTCTGGTTTCTCTCTCTCCTCTGTAAATAAACACAAAATCAGAAAGCACTACAAGGACTGGATATTCTGAAGGGTTAAGCATGTGCAAACTGTATCGCATACAAGGAAAAGACATATAATACATAATCCTACGAAATTAGAACCAAACATCTACACTTTCGGTTGAATTGAATAAATTATTAGATAAATTTCAAGTAGAGAATCAGCCAACAAGCAAAGCTGACTCCAGAAGCCTGGCTTTTGTTAATCACAATGTGTTTAGCATCTACAACAAACAATGAACAAAGGCATGTCTAAGTTGAAAGTATGTGGGTTAAAAAGCATGAACAATAGGTGTGTGAGGAGCAGAAAGAAAAAAAATATTAAATCCTCGGAAGACAATACTGTCAGGCTTTATCAGCATGTTTGAAATAAGTTCTAATTTTCCAAATACTGTAGTCACTAGAAAAACCAAGTAAGCCTATGCATACTGGGCCAGATAATAAGGTTTGAAGTCTTTGGTTATTTGCAAAGCAAATCAGAAAAAACTTGTAATGCAATACTCTGATCAGGAAAGTACTGAATTATTGAATCCTTACCAACAAAGTTTCTTATAGCATAAAACATTAATCACAGTCAAGTATTGGATTGAAGTTTCACCAGAGTATATTTAAAGAAAGAACTATTGACAAGAGGATTATAGGGAAATGAGGGCAATTGTACCAAAAGCTCTAGTGTCTTATCACCGCTATGTAACTTTATATATGTTTCCATTTTGTCCAGGTTTTATATGTCAAAAGCAGTTATAACAAAGAGCATGTGGAAGAAGAGACCAGGAGTCATCGCTTCAATCATTCCTTCCATTATCTTTAAACTCTTCTCTGCTTCTCGAATTTGTGCAGGAGTAACCTGTTTGCATGCACACATAGGAAAGTCAATTGGAGCTTCTTCCACAAGTATACAGACTTACAAGGAAGAGTGATGAGCCACATAAATATAGCCACTTCCATCATCTACGTTTATGAATTGAATCTTCAATGATTTCTAAATCGCTAATCCAAAAATTTAGAGCATGAATTTCTTACAACAACCAACAAACACAGTAACTATGAAAAAATATTGAAGTTAAACCTGACTTTCATACCTTTGCCATTCCTGGGATCATCCCCAGGACACGAGTCATGGAACCCATCTTAGCAACCGCACGAGTTTGCTTTAGGAAATCATTGAAGTCAAAATTGGCACTCATAATCTTCTTCTGCAATTCTTCAGCATCTTCTTGTTGCATCTGTGCAAACAAATCAACTAAGAATTGCATTGAGATACACTCACTTCAAAAGAAATAGAAATGTGATTCACTAGAACTTACAACTTCTTGAGCCTTCTCAACAAAGGACAGTACATCTCCCATTCCTAAGATGCGTCCAGCCATTCGATCTGGGTAGAAAGGTTCAAGATCCTCCATTCGCTCTCCGCGTCCTACAAGCTTGATTGGCTTTCCTGATATCTGTCATCATTAAACAACTAAATACTTAATATATATGTAATCTCTGTACTATGTACTGAATAAAGATGAGACCAGCCAGAACCTACAACATTTCCATTTATCAATTAGTTATGTTCTGCACTGAATTTCTGTATGCGTGCATGATAGAGAGACAAGTGAGTTCATTTCCTGCTAAATCTCTGTTCTCTCTTAAAGCAGTGATACGCCCAATAGCACCAGATTTTAGGTGATCTTGATAAAACTGAACTGGATAACCAATTTTCTCTAAATTGACCAGTTACTCAGCTGACTGGTTTCAATTTTTTTCAAAAAGGTCAAGGAGTTCATTTCTGATTTCCCCATA
This sequence comes from Populus euphratica, assembly GCF_000495115.2. Classification (NCBI taxonomy): domain Eukaryota; kingdom Viridiplantae; phylum Streptophyta; class Magnoliopsida; order Malpighiales; family Salicaceae; genus Populus; species Populus euphratica. Next base: position 211,283 of record NW_011500145.1, on the reverse strand, counting down.
ACATTATCCCAGGGCCTTAATCTTATAGAAAACCATCACAACTCCTTATCAGAAAAGCAATCAACTTTATGAAAGTTCCCAGACAAACAAAGAAGATACAGAAGATGTCATAAAATGAACAGGCAGTTATGCTAAGTTTAGTTATAGTCACAAAAACTCATCCTCGCATGAATGCAAGGCTGCTATAAAATAATGAAAAAAATCTATGCCAACATTTGTTGTAGTCTTATAGTCACAAATACTCATCCTTGCATGATTTTGAGGCCACACACACACACACACACACACAAGGGAATTCAAATGCAGACCTCTTTAACACTCAGAGCTGCACCACCTCTAGAATCCCCATCTAGTTTGGTCAATATGGCACCCGTAATCCCAATTTCCAGATTGAATGTTGTAACCAAGGCTGTGAATTTACCCAAAGAAAAAGAATCCATGAAGTAAGAATTGTAATTGTAAGTGTGAGAGTAAGTTCTGCACATTTGTTTAAGAATATAAGATGAACAGAAACAAAAAATTGCTAATCAGAACTACACTGCATGATAGGATTATAGATTGAAGCCCATATGACCTACCAAGGAAAAACAATGCATGGCTATAACCTATAGGTTTGCCAATTTACTTTACAATGGATTCATCACAAAGCTGAAGGTTAGCATAAAAAACTGATGTATCAAGAACAGAAAATTCACAGAGGTTCTATCCGTACAAGCTTTAGGTAGAATAAGCAAAATGGCTCTTTCAATTATTATGGAAAAAATTATCAATGATAGTTAGCAACAGAGAAGTAAAAAGTTTTATCACATTTTTTACACACAGGTGATGTACCTATGTTATTTGTGTATAAACAAATAAGAAATCAATAGCTCATGAGACATTATAAGAGCATTTTTCAAGACAAAAATTTTACTTCATTAATCCGTAGATTTTATATTTAGAGAAGGACTGTGACTAGCAGTTTAAACAATAATCAAATTAATTGACCGTTATCAAAGAACAGTGAAAGCCACCGTACCTGCAGCTTCCTGCCCAGTCATTGCATCCACAACAAGTAAAACTTCCGTTGGATTCAATACCCTTTTAACATCTTTCAGCTCATCCATCATCGCTTTGTCTATCTGTTAAATGTTATGAAAATAGAATGTATTCCAGTGAAATCATAAACTGATAAGTGCTGCCCAAACAGAGAGTTACAGGGCATATTTTGTAACTCTCTAGAAGACCAGACACACAAAGAAAGTATTAACCTGAAGCCTTCCCGCAGTGTCTACTATGACCACGTCAATGTTCTTCCTTTTGGCTTCCACTAAACCTTTCCTAGCTATTTCTGAAGGTTTAACATCGGTTCCTTCAGTATAAACAGACACACCTACCTGTCAAAAGCCACAACTACATATAAGAACAATGATTAATATCCAAAAATCAGAAAGATATATTATGAAAGCGTAACAACTAACTCATATAACCACAGTAACTTGACAAATATGGAAGTTAGTTCACATCAAGTTAGTGAGAAACATCAATATTTAGTACTCCACCTTGGAGTAGAAAACAAGAATAACTGTTGCCTTTTCTGTCAAAATTAGCATCACTACTTGGTAAAAGTGCCAATCTCTGCTAATAAAAATGCTCAATAAATTTGCGCATTTTACTTGACATCTTAGGCAAAATTGAAAAGGTAGGCAAATGCCTAAAACAGCAAACAACAGCATTCATCCAGTACTCTTCCCTTAGGTACTAAAGCAATTTTTTGACAATCAGTATTTAATACCTGTTCACCCAAAATAACAAGTTGATCAATGGCAGCAGGTCTGTACACATCTCCTGCGACAAGCATGCAAGACTTCCCCTGTGGTTGACATCACATACTAGTGTCAACAACATAATTAAGCATAACACAAATCGTATCAAAGCAAACTAAAACTCCACACAAACCAAGTTGCGGCTTTCAAAAGGTACCTGTTTCTTAAGATAATTAGCTAACTTTGCACAAACAGTTGTCTTCCCAACACCTTGTAGGCCAGCCAGTAATATTACAGTGGGACCAGATTTTGCAAAGACCAATTCAGATACCTCTCCACCCATCAATTTCACAAGCTCATCACGCACAATCTGCAAGAACCAAAGATTCATAACCACCAATTCAAACACGATAAAAGACTTCCTAGCTTTTCTTGACTTCCACATTAAAGTCATGTACTCAATATTTATAATACTTTGATAACGCATTATCAATTTAATGAGAGTGGTGTCAACTGCCTCCTAAGAGTTTTTATTCATGCTGCAGGCTAGTTTCAGTTCAAATTAGAAAACAACGACAATAATTTACAGAAACAGAAGAATAGAAGAATACAGCACCAGATGCGCCAACCAATGATAACAATAAGTAAGCATATACCACATCAAAACTCACTGAAACTTAATGAAGTTCACAAACATAAAGAAGGAAATTTCACCATTTTTTTCACAAACCACTCAGATTGAAGTATTTAGTTCATAGGAATTTATACCTTGACTAATTGCTGATCAGGTTTCACTCCTCTTATGAGACCAACACCAACAGCTTGGTCACCGACTGATTGCACAAACCTTCGAACCACAGGAAGGCTTACCTGTTAATAGACCAATCATATTCTTTTCTTTTCAAAAAGCATTAAAAGAAACTCAAATTCCAGTTTACAAATTCAGTTACATCTGCTTCCAGTAGAGCTCTTCTTATATCCCTCATTGGCTCCGCAATATTCTCCTTAGTCAAAACCTCTGCAACAGGAAAGATAAAAATTCAACCATAAACAAAGACCAAACACCAACAACCTGGCTGTGTGAAACATTTTAAAACAAAAGGAGAAAAGAAACCCACAATTGTAATTCATCTATAGATACCAAAATCAATGCTTTCCTTCTTATAGCTTGCTAAATTTGATGCACTTTAATAACTAAAAACACATTGATTGATGCATAAAGTCGCTAACTTCTTTTAACAGAAAAAAACAAAAAAAACAAAACAATAAAACTAATTGAAGTGCACAAAGACAGTATGTAAGCTCAAACCTTCTCCTTTGAGCTTGTTCCAAGCAGATTCAAGGCCACTAGTTAACTGACCAAACATCTCTGCTTTGATCACGCCACCCCCCATTTCTCTTCCCAAAGTAACAACACTCCTACAATTCACCCACCTCCATATCTCTCTCTGTTCACCAAAAAAAAAAAAGCAACACCAATCTGTGCATTAAAAGATATGAAAAATTTACTGAGATGGGTGTCCTTCTCGTTTCTTTCTTGAACTTACAGTGAAAGAATTTCTTGAAGAAAGCGAAGTGACATTATTGCTTGAGCCAGTCCACGAAGAAGTAGAAGATCTAGCTGAATTTCTTGAACAACCTGAATAGTAAGAGAAACTCTTGTTGTTTCTCGCAAAAGAAGGTGTAGAGAAATGGCGGGAGGCAACGGTCGAGAACTGTACAGCCTCCATTGCCTAAAGGCTAAAGGTAACAAGCTCGCTGACAAATTTTTTATCAGTTGAAAATCTGTATGTTCTATCTCCTTCTTTATCTGTGTGGTTGGTTCGGACAACTCGCCGGCTATAGCTTTATTTTGATTTGTTGGATCAGAGCCGTCTAAATCTATGACGTGGATATATCATATTGAAAGTTATCAATATCTGCATGTATTACCTAACTACAGTTCAAGAAAGGAAAAATTACTCTTTATCACATAGTTTATAAATAGATAATATTTTACATCGCAGAAAAAAAATTAAATGAAATTAATAGATATTATTATTATATTTTAATTCATGACTAATTTTTTTGTATTAAATATAAAATTTTATTATTAATTTAAAAAAATAGCCATCAATTAATTTGGCAAGGGATGAACAATTATTTTACAATAATGGTGGAGATTGATAGCGTATTATTTTATATATTACAGAAAAACCATTTTTTTATGCCCAAACAATTCATTAAAGTTTAAATTTAATTTTTATATATGCATTAGATATTTCAATTATTTTGATATGAGGAATTTATCCTGATAAATTCTTTTAGAAATTAAACAATTCCTCGGGATGATACCTGATGGATTTCTTAAAATAAACTAGGTTTTTGACACATGCTCCACATATTTGTTATTCAGCTGTTTTATAATATTTTTTTTTATAATCTCTAATATATTTTTTTGAATTATTTATATGTAATTATTTTTAGTAATTTGGTTTTTTAAGTTTGAATAGTTTTATATAAAAGTTGAAAATATATAATTACTTAATTTAATTTAATTTTTAAAACATATTAATAAATTATAATTGTTTTAAAATAAAAACTATGAATAATTAGTATTAGTTATTTGACCCACTCTTTGCCACTTATTGTATAATTGTTTTTTAAAAAACAATATGCAAATTTTTTTTACAAAAATTTTAAGTATAAATATAAAAACTTAAGCACTAATCTAATTAAATAAGTTGATAATTATTTTTTTAAATAAATAAGTCATCAATGATTTCTAAAAGTGAAACAGAAACTTAAAATATATATATATAAAAATTAAAATATTTGATTCTAAACTAAAAACACTCTTATTTTAGTAAATAGTACAAGAAAAAAAACAAATTTATAAAAAACCTAAGCAAGAAATAAAAAGAGAGTGAAAGTCAAACCTCATTTACTACTTTCATTGCAACTATGGTAAATTCAATTCAAATAAAACATACCTAGTTTTGTTTTGATATTGATAAGTTATAATGTAACTCTCTTTCCATGGCAAACATCAAGATTCCATTAACATAAAATCAATTGACTCTCCCTCGAATGCTGCTGTGGGAGAAAATAAACTCTTTAAAAAATCAAGTTCCAATCAAAACATTTTAACTAAACATAAAAAAAAAAAAGAGTTTTAATGGAGAACCCAAATTTGTATACACTAGATAGACATGTAGTTAATGTGTTTGTGCTGTATTATATATTATAATAAATTTATTTATTTTTATCTTATTTTAAATTTTGAGTTTACCAATAACATAAACAAAGTGTAGTTTTATTAAAAATGAAGGCAAAATGAAAAAAATGAACAAACTATATGAGACTTGATGTGATTTTCCCATCAAAATTTTATTTTGACAACCAAAACACTAAAAATTATTTAAAAAAACAAATATAAATGTTATTACATTGTAAAATTAATAAAATCTTATCAAAATCATCATATTATTAAATCAGATGCTTAATTATTTTTATAAGAAATATATGGTTATTGTCTTTATGTTGTAGAATCATTTTTTATTAAAAAATATTCTTATAACATAAATAATAACGCTTATAAAATTGAGCATCAATCTAATATCAGGATATTTATTTGAGACTGCAATAACCTTATAAAAAACAAATCAAAATAAATTGTGAAATTGAATTCTCATTTAATCAAATGTTAAAGGATATAAATGAAAAAAAAAATAAAGAAAAACTCAATGTTTAAGAATGAAATTAAAAAAATAATTTTTTTAACAATCTCAAGAAAGCTTCATGAAATTAACTATCATCAACTCTAACATTAAATTAACTAAATGTGAAAGGATTAAATTGATAAAAAAAAAGTAACTAGAAAAAAGAGAGAGTAACAGGACAAAAAAATAGGTTGAGCATGGGTTGGTTAGCATGCTTGGACCTTAAAATAAAACACTCACTTGTACGTGCTTGGGGTAAGATTGCATATCTGGATTAATTTTTTTCTTGTCTGTCTATTTTTTTTAAAAAAATAAGTGACATGTCATTTATATTTGAAAATGACTTATTGCCTCACCAACCTATAAACTAGGGACTTTAAAGGTGATCAAAAAATTAATGGGTTTTTTTTGTCTAAAAACCTATTTTTCAACACATTCATCTTGTAACACCCTAGAACAAAAATAAAATTATTTTATCAATCTAAAAAATAGTCTAAAACACAAAATCAAACAAGTAAAAAACTCTTTATTCACTATGATCAATTATTTTAGATCATATAAAAGTCTAAAAACACCTCAGTGTCACTCTTATTATTAAAAGAAACACTTTAATACCAAGTTTTTCTATTTTTAATCAAAATTATACTAATCAAGCTCTTTTTCCTTTTCATTTTCCACCAACTCTCTCTCTCCTCTTTCAAGGTCAAAATGTGAAGAAAGTTAAGTCATGGATCAAAATAAAAAAAACCTTATAAAATAGTATTTAAAATTGTAAACAAATGAAGAAAAAATAATATGAGGAATAAAAGTGCTTAAAACACACCTCAGCTATGCTAAATCAAGAAAAAAAAAGTATGTGAATTTGTTTCAATGTTAATTTTATTTTCCTCACAATTCTAATTATATTTAATCAATTAAATTTAATTTAATTTTACATAATCAAGCTTCAATATAATATCAAAAACTTTTTTAAACATTGTGGGAAATCCTTACTAAGCTAACTAAGTCAAATCATTAACCCTAACCTAAAATTAACTAAATTTTGAAGTATCAAATTCAAAGTAAAAAACTAAGTTTTCATAACCTTTTTTTACCCCTTTATTCTTTTTTTCAAAAACAAATATATTTGGTTAAAGATAAATACCTTCAACAACATATATTTGAAGAAAAATTTAAAAATTATTCTCAAATCAAACTTTTTAAAAGTTGAATAGAAAAAGTTATTTCAGAATTGATTAGGAATACATTTAAAGGGTGTATTTGAAAAAAAATTAAAGGAAAATGTTGAATTTCGCTAAATTGAAAGAATTAAAATATCAAAGATCAAAATGACAAGTTGGCATGACTCGAGAGGTCCTATTTATTCAGTCAAGGATTTAATTAAAGAAAAGAAATTAAGTTAGGTAATTGATTTGACTAAAATTAAAGGAATTAAAGAACTAAGGATTGAAAAGTAAAAAACAAATATTTTAAATGTGTTTTATGTTTCATCCAAAAACCTAATTGAGAAGAAATCTTATGATTTGGTTTGACATGTCCTTAATTGCACGAGTTAGAGGTAAGAAAGGATTAAAGTGAAAAATACATATATCCCTTTAAACATTTCAGACATTTTCATTTTAGTTCCCGGGTATTTTTACCTCCTTTTTCTTCTTCCCTTTATTTATGCAAATCCTAACTATGTATAACCTATTGTTTCCTCTCCCTTGCCTTATCAAATACTTTTTCATGTTGCATGGTCGTTGTTCCTTGTAAGATTATCATTTTCACTAGCAATGTTTACCTTGATTTTAGCATCAATTATCTTTTCTATAGCTATGAAAGAGCTTTCATGTCTTAACCTTTTTTACTATACCATCCTCACAATGATTAAATTACATGATAATTTTACCAAGCCATTAAAGACCTTGTCCTGACCCTTTTCTAGGGTAACCAATTTTTGTCTTCACCATTTGAACCATGAGGACTTAACCTCAATCATTCTAGGGTTTGAAAAGCATGAATTGTTTTTTTTTTTTTATCTTAGTTTCTTCATTTCAAATGGAGTTGTACTAATAGTTAAAACATACATGATTAGAGTAAGAATTAGAAAATAAATAAGGCAATGAGAGAGAGATAAATAAAAAGGAGAAAGTAATAAGGAGAGAATATAAAAGTAACATAAACAACAAAAAAGAAATAATGAAAAAGACCTAGTGAGATGGAGTTTAGTATAAAAAAGATCATATGATTAGAGAGAATAATTAAAAGGTATAAAAAACACTAAAAAGCAAATAGAAGTCTAGAAACTCTATAAACTAAATTGTCCAACCCAAACTTTAGTTTTCTAACTTAGGTGTATACCCATCTCTTTTTATGCATGTTTATTTTTTTTATCTACAACATTTCTACTTATATTTCTTTATTTATATATATGTGCGTGTGTTTTATTTGCAATTTTTCTACTTATTTTTTTATTTTTTTATTCATGTTTCTATCCTTTATTTATAATGTTTCTTCTTATATTTCTTTCTTATCTTATGCATATTTATGTTCTTTATATGTAATGTTTCTTTTTTTTGTTTCTTTATCATCTGTGATGCTTATATTTCATTATCCTGGATGTTTTCTATATGTATGTTTCCTACATATTTTTGTTTTCACTTGATCATTATCCTTAATGTTTCTATTTCTGTTTGTTCAAAGTGATATTTAGGTAAATTTTATAATGGTATTATTATTGTTGATAGAGATTGAATATATTTTTTAGTCTCTCTGTGATTCCTATCAATTTAAAAACCTTGTCTTTTGAAATACATTGAAGGCAAAATATTTAATTAATGTGACAAAATCATGTAAATTTTTTATTAAAAATATAACAAAACATAAATTCTATCTTCATTGATTATGCATGAATAATGTTTTAATTCTATTTTTGCATATTGAACATACAATAATTGGAAAAAAAAAATTGTTAACATTCTCGTAAAAATCCATACCTTATTTAAAAACTATTCCAAAATTGAACAATAGTTCAAATATCATGTTAGGTATTTTATTCACAACTTATTTTATTAAAACATTATTTAAAAATATATAAAAAAAGGTTAGGTATCTACGTTTAAAAGACTAGCCATATGCTTGACCCAACATATAAAAGCCTAATGTGTGGGGCCTATAAGACCAGGCCAATACGTCGACTGCTCGTCCAGTTTTTTTCCTTTAAAAAGAAGGCTAAAAAGTCATTTTTCATTTAATTATCATATGAAAATACTTGTTAAACACTTTAAGAAGCTTAATAACCAATTTCTAACCCTAAAATACATTTAAATTGATCTAAAAACATAATATTAAAATGTAATTTTTTTTATTTAACCTATTTTATTTTCTTAAGTGAGATATAAGCTCAAAAACACTTTAATAACTCTCCTCTCATTAAGAAAAACCTATTAACATCAATATCATTTTTTTTTGTTATGAAATATGATTGATCAATCACTTTTTTTTTTTTTTAATTTGCTGTTAACTTTCTCTCCTTTTAAATTTTAGAGAATAAAATGCAAAATAAACAAAGTTTAGGTTGAAAAGCTAAACTTTTAAAACACAAGAATCAAAAATGAAAAAAATAAAAAAGTTAAGGATCAAAGTGAAACTTTTTGCGCCAAATGAATAGTAGAGAAAGAAAAGAGAGGTGGCCTTAGCTTAATGATTTGCAAAGTTGGAACAGTAAAAACCGATGTTTGTACTTTGTATTTTGTAGTGCAATGTAATATTTCTACCCGCCCGAACCAACCGGAATTTAGCCGTTTTCCTTCCCCTCTCGTTCTCCCTCGTCAAAACGGCTCCTTTCACGACCGTTTTTAGTATCTTCATCATGCGATGTCATGACTATGAAGACCAAACTATATCACCATCTCCAATCAACCACAACAAAGAACCCTCAATGGAACACCCTTCTAAGAGAAGCAGCAAACAAATCCCTTTTCAACAAAGCTCTCTCTCTATACCTCCACATGCTCCGCTCTGGGGCATCGCCAAACGCCTTCACTTTCCCATTCGCTATCAAATCCTGTGCCGCGCTTTCTCTCCCTATCACGGGAAAACAGCTCCATTGTCACGTCTTTAAAACCGGGTGCTTATTAGAACCTTTTGTACAAACCTCTTTGATTTCTATGTACGGTAAGTGCAGCTTGATCGATCATGCACGCAAATTGTTTGATGAAAATCCTCAATCGAGAAGATTAACCGTTTGTTACAATTCTTTGTTATCTGGTTATGCATTGAATTCTAGAGTTAAAGATGTGGTCGTGTTGTTTTGTGAAATGAGGGAATTGGGCGTGGAAATTAATGGGGTTACGATGTTGGGTTTGGTTCAGCCTTGTGGGATCCCGGGGAATTTGGGATTGGGGATGTGTGTTCATGGTTTTTGTGTGAAGTTTGGTTTGGATATGGATTCATCTGTTGGGAATTCCTTGCTTACAATGTATGTGAAAAGTGGGGAAATTGATCGTGGAAGGAAGCTGTTTAATGAGATGCCGCGGAAAGGGTTGATCACTTGGAATGCAATGATTAATGGGTATGCGCAAAACGGATTTGCTAACAATGTTTTGGAACTTTATAAGGAGATGGAATCGAAAGGGTTTTGTCCTGACCCTTTAACACTTGTTGGGGTTCTTTCTTCTTGTTCTCATCTTGGTGCACTTAGTGTAGGTAAGGAGGTGGAGAGGAAAATGGAGAGTTTTGGGTTTAGCTCGAATCCGTTTTTGAATAATGCTTTGATTAATATGTATGCGAGATGTGGTAATTTGAAAAAGGCTAGGGATATATTTGATGGCATGCCAGTGAAAAGTGTAGTTTCATGGACGGCAATCATAGGTGGGTATGGAATGCATGGACAAGGAGAGGTTGCGGTGGAGCTTTTTGATGAGATGATTAGGGGTGGAATTAAACCTGATGGCACAGCTTTTGTAAGTGTTTTGTCTGCATGTAGTCATGCAGGATTGACTAACAAAGGGTTGGATTATTTAGATGTCATGGAGAGGAAGTATGGGTTGCGGCCTGGTGCAGAGCATTACTCTTGTATGGTGGATCTTTTAGGACGTGCAGGTCGGCTCAATGAGGCTCGGGAGCTTATTGAGTCTATGCAAGTGAGAGCTGATGGTGCATTATGGGGGGCCCTTTTGGGTGCTTGTAAAATCCACAGAAATGTAGAGTTAGCAGAGTTGGCTTTTGAGCAGGTAATTGAGCTTGAACCTACAAATACTGGCTACTATGTTTTGTTATCTAATATATATACTGAGGCAGGGAATTTGGAGGGGATACTGAGAGTTCGGATGTTGATGAGGGAGCGGAAGCTCAAAAAGGATCCAGGGTGTAGTTATGTAGAATTTAAAGGGAGAGTTCACCTTTTCTTTGCTGGAGATAGAAATCATCCTCAAACAAATGAAATATACAAAAAGTTGAATGAGTTAGAAAATTTGGTGAAGGACCTTGATGGATGTAAGAAGAATGATCATGAGAGAAGAGAAGAATATCTTAATAGTATGGGTGTGCATAGCGAAAAGTTGGCTGTTGCATTTGCACTCTTAAACACCAGGAAAGAAACAGAGATTATTATAATAAAAAATCTTAGGATATGCGGAGATTGTCACTTGTTCATAAAATTGGTTAGCAAGATTGTGGATCGTCAATTTGTTGTCAGAGATGCAACCCGCTTTCACCATTTCAAGAATGGATTCTGTTCTTGCAAAGAGTACTGGTAGTAGTATTCACTTGAGGTTTTTATATTTGTAGAGCCAAGTCAAACACAGCAAAAACAAGGATTTTTCTGGGCACAGGTTACAAGAACCCAACAACAATTCTTTCTCGATAAACCAGGACAGTGTGCAATTAAAAAGGTCAGGGTTGGTTTGATTCTGCAACGTTGGATACTCAACATTAGGTTTGCTTGTCTGGTTGTACTATTTTCTCAAATATCTTTGCCTGTCAGCCACAGGCTTTATTCTGCAAATTATCATTGATGAAAGGTTACTGGGATTGATTTCTTAAGACATTAGTCTGCATTCTGGTAACTTATAACTAGTTAGAAGATCAGGTCATTCATCAGTGATCGCAGTTTAATTGCTGGAACAAGGCTAGTTGCATTAATAGAGAATTTCAAGTAGTTCGAAATACTGCCCACAGGCAAGTGGCTGAGTTGGGCGTTGCTGTTAAGAAGAAGAGCGCATGGCCCTCGACAGAAGGGATGCGAGCCCAAACCTCGGGTGCCTTGCAACATGCTTTCAATCCTAGCTAACCCACGTGCTCCAATGACGAGCTTTGGTCAGCACTAATTCAAGTTTCTTGTAAATTTGTAGGTCGTGCTCAAATTTGTAATGCTGCCAGGATTACTGGTGACCTTGCACACGCAGGGTGGGATGCCTACAATCTGGGCTAACCCACTGGCTCCAATGAGGAACTTTGATCAGCACTAATTCAAATTTCTAATGTTATGAGTGGTGGAAGTTAAAACTGCATTTTGTTTCTTTCTCATTGGTCATTCATTGTTGATTCCTGATCATAGGAAGGTTAAGAATTCTGTAGCCTCTCTTGCTTTCATTTAATACTTCTTAGATGGTCTCTGGAGCCTGGATTTTCCACTCTTCAGCATCAATTGTTTGAAAAAATTGGACGTTAGTTAATCCAGTTCGGTGATTTTTATCTAACAAATACAGTGAATGGAGGTGCTGCACATACAATATATCGTGCCACTATTTACTATTGTCTAATCATTCTTCTATCATCTCTTCACCTATCCTCTATCCTCTCCTCTTCATCAACTTCCCACAATTCAGTCTCAAGAGTCATAGTAACCTCTTTTTAGTGTTTTGTCGTGAAAATTAGAATCCAAAGATTGCTTCACATAACACTCATTTATACATTGGATAGGCGTCTGATGTAAAACAAGGGTTATAAAGAACAGAATTAGAGTACAAATCAAATGACTTTATAATTTACGAAAGATCAGTACAAATGTCTTGTATCTTTACTACGTATGAAAGGTCACTACTTTATAAACGAATCAATTTTTTTTTTCTGATTATATAATATGCCACAATGCGCATGCAATGCCAAATAAAAATAATAATATGAGAAAAATGGAAGTATATGATCAAAATTGCTCGATCAAGCCTGCAAGAGGTACTACTGCATCAGTTCCAGAAATGCACTCATCTTCAACGAATGGAATGGTTTTCCGTACAGTCAATCTCATTGGACCACTCACCCCAGCATCCCTTGTTTTATCTTTTTCCATGCAAACGGCAGCATAATGAGAACTGGCCAGTTCAAAGAGTCCAAATTGCCAGTTGTTTGTGAACCTCTCATGGTGATCAGAAGATTCAACAACTACTTCAGATGCCTGATTGCAAAGTTTGAAAGAACCATTAATCATTGGCTTGCTTAAGAAGATCACCGATACTAAAAAAAAAAGGCAACAATAAAAAGGTCAGGAAGATGTACAAACTAGATCAGAAATATTAGGAAAAAAGGGCAGACCATCTAATGTTGACACACTGTGTTCTATTTTGTTTGTATAATCTTTAAAGAATTAGCATTTTAAAAGTGACCATACATGATAGACAACTTAAGGAGCTTACAGGGGGCAAAAATAAAAGGGCTTCCTAAGCTATCTGCTTTACAACTCGAGAATCGCTTTCCAGGTAACCTTTCTTTATTTGATGCATAAATCTCAAAGCACAGAGATGAGCTCACTAAACTTGATAAATGGTTCATTTCCTTAACATTAGCCATCTGCTTACAAGTCATAGAGTCCAGCAATGTGTTCCCATGGACATGGGTCTCTCGATCACAGACAAATACTATGATGCTCAAGCTATAACTACCTATACTAAGAGATAGACGCAAGGAGAGAGTAAATCACATTCGAATCCAGTAAAAGTGATAATAATATCTCTCTAAAAAATTATTATTTTTTAATTCAAATATTTTTTTTAGAAGAGATACTCTTATCACTTTTAAAGGGTTCAAATGTGATTTTCTCTCTCATTGTGTCTATCTCTCTCCTATGCTTGTCGGTAGTTAAAGCTTGAGCACCATAGAATTTCTCTTGATCACACACTTCAAAATATGTTAATTTCTTTGCATACATTTCTAATTTGCATCAGTGCTTTCTCAAAGAAATTTAGAATTTTATGGCATACCCCAGATTCTATATCATCAGCATGATCAAAGCCCCTCCTAAAGGCATTCTTTATGCGAATGGTGAAAGTCTTGAAAGGTGCCGCAGAGAAGCCTCTTCCCAAAGCTTTCACATATGCCTCCTACAAATAAGATTCACCAATGAGAGGCTTGAAGAGAGTATATTTGGCCAGTAACTTCAATGAGAAATTGTTTTTTGGCAGCATCTAGAGCTTTTAGATTGAAAATGAACTTGAAACAGAACACATGCTGAACTCAGTCAAGCACTGAAGTCACTTAGCTTATATCTTTTTTAACAAGAGATTTTAAATCAGGTTACATTGATACATACACACGGAATTGATTCAAATATATACAGGTTTCTACAGTTAAGTGGACAGGTTTATTTGATATCAATAATTCGAGTGTAACTGTAGTGACCTGTAGCTAGTCTAGAAATACAGAAGGAGTGCATTCCATTATCTAACTGTTTAATTAACCTTCACACCCTTCTGTTAAACCAACTGAAACTTATACAGACTATCTGATAGGAAAAATGTTTATTGAATTGAACTGGAACATGGTAGATATAACTTTCATATTTCCTTGCCATATATCAGCATCCAAAAGGAGAGCAGATGGATAAACAAGAGGGAAAGCATGTTGGACCGTTAGAAATCTTAATATCTATGGTCCTAATAAATTGGCATGGAGGCAGACTTTACTGCCAGGCACGGAAGCAAGGAAAAAACAGTAATGAAGTTTAACAAAGAATCATGCATAAATCCAAGGAAGAAAACACAAAATATTTCATGCATCTTGGCAATTTCAATTTTCACAAGTATCATAGACAGACTCGCAACAATCTTGCAGAATAATGTAACAATTCAAGAGTGCATTCTAGCAGTTTCTACAGGACAATAGCCAAAAGATGAATAAAATATGCCAAGTTTATAGCTTGACATGTAAAATAACACATAATTTTAGAATGAAATAGCACCATGCTCACCTTGAGAGTCCATAACTTTACAAATTCCTGGCGCTGAACTTCAGAGTCTGAAATAGCACTTAAATGTTCCACTTCATGGAGAGAGAAGTAACGCCGTGCAAAAGATAAGATATTGTTTTTAATCTTGCGTTGCTTCTCTTCTATATCAATTCCAATCTAGAAATCACAAATTAAAACAGTCTCTAATCAATTTATTACAAATCAGAAGAAACTTACATGAGAGCAGCCAGGTCACCTTGGGCATCACATTAACTGAAAATATACTAAAAAGAATAAAAATAATCAGAGTACACACCGATGAATTCAGAGTCACTCCACAAGCTATCAAGGACGACGTATGTGAGATATTGAAGTGTAATGGTGAAGGACACTGACCACCATCACTTTCCCACTCTAGCTACACCGTGAAAGCCAGTAAGTAGTATAAGAAATGAAATTGAGCTTCAACTAAAAAGGTAAAGAAACACATTCCACAAGTAAATAATGAGAAAAAAAAATAGCACCTTTCTGAATTAACAAATGAAAACTAACCTCAGGCTTTCCATGAACATTCCTCTTGAACTTCAAAGATCTTGGATCAACAACACGATTATTTATCTGATCTAGTAATAAAACAACATCATTCAAAAAAATCCGCAAAATATACATCATCATAAAATATGATATGGAGGTTTTAAAACTGCCACCCTCCTACAAAAGATCCCCCAAGTTTAATAAAAAACAAGAAGTGAAAGTGAGATCTCAGATCTATGCCCCCCCCCCTGAAAAGTGGATGATCCAGCTCATTACTCTAAGAGATTTCATGATCCCTTGTCTAATCTTTCTCCTTAATTACTGCAGGACTTGAGCAGACCCAGACCAACCATGTTATTATCTGAAATGGGTCCATTGCAAGAAGAACAAACAAGCAGTTCAGGTCTCTAAGAAATGCTGCATTTTTTACCCTATAATGGTGTAGCCAACAGAATCTTGAAGCACAAATGCTACAAACAGTGTAGCACTGCCACATATTGAGATAATCAAGCCTAGCAAAGAGATGCTTTCAATTTTTTTAGCTCGACTCTGAATTGGATCCTCGAGATTTTTATTCACGATTTCATAAGATTCATAAGAATAGATCATTCCAGTTCCTGGACTCGTTATTTATTCTCTTTTCAAACCAAATCGCATTAGATTGCCTATCTGCAGAATCAAGAACACTAAACTGCCAGACAAAACATATCTGTTCAACTACTACTACTACAATGAATTCTAAAAAGTGCTCAATTACTACATCCAGCAAAATAACATCTGTTTTTAAGATGTGCATTAGATAAATGTTAAAGTGCCGCTGCGAGCAAGAGTTTTGTAAGTACAATTCATATCGTGTCGGATTTTCTTTAGTTTACAGGAGCAACCAGCAAAAGTAGCATCAATGAAAACAACACGGTCACCAGCAAACCAATCCAAATTTGAAAGATTCATCTCATCAAACACCTACTGAAATCACTACTAAATCCAAATTCCAAAGCCCACTTATCCATTCATTTACATAACGTTAATGAAAAATCAAAACTTTAAAGTAAGGAAAAGGGTATTGGTCAAATATGTAAAACTGAACTAAAAGAGGAATAGCTGACATAAAACTTACATCTTGCAATAGTAGTGCGAACCAAAGTACGAGCAAGCAAGGCACTTTTCTGGAGCTGCTCTCCACGCATACTCAAAACATTTTCTTTCTCACATGGAGATAGAAGTTCCATGTATTGATTCAAAAGAGACACGCTCTTGAATTCATCAGGTACAACAAACCAAAGATGGGTTTCCCTAAAAGAATAAAAAACAACATAAGCAATCATTAAGTTCAAATGGGCATCCAGGGGGAGAACCAAAAAGACAATAAAATACGTGAAAACTTACATTGGAGATGGAAGCTGTAAGGGAAGTGTAGGGCAGGGGGAAACAGAGAAACTCCTTTGAAATCTAAGCATCTTTTGCATAAAAGAGAACATGCGAGCTGCTTCGTGGCTAGCTGTTTTCCAAGATTCAAAATTTAGAGATAGAGACCGTCTCTGTTGTCTGTTATGGTTGCTGGAAGGAACCAGTCCAGAATGTTTGGTGCTTGGTACTTCGGTGGAGATGCGACGGCGAAAACAAAAGGAAATTTATATGAGGAGCAAGTGTTTTATTTTGACGGAGATGCTCTTATTTTACTATTTTTGTGTTGAATCATAAACTTACATCCTTAAACGGGTGTCACAACAGCTTCAAAAAAATAATTCTAATTTTCCATTATATTTCATTTAACATATAAAAAGACATTTAAGGCTTTTATCATACACGCTTTCTTTGGATCATCCAAACGCTCACAAATTTAACATGTAGACCAAACAAAGCAAAATGAATCTCTCCTTCTTCCTCTATTACTATTTGGGGTTTATTGTGGTAAAATCAGGTAGGGTGTCGTCTTCGAGGGTAGGGGCAAAGCCTAAATAGCCGTAAACTTGGACTGAAAGCCACTCGAAGGTGTGGCTATAGGAGACAACAACAAGGTCGGGCATTGAGGATCCATAAATGGGATTAAGGAATTCTCTAGGAGGTGGTTGTTGTTGTTGGGGTTTTGCAGATTTTGAGCGAGAATATAAAGAAACCTTTCATTTATGTTTGCCATTTCCACCCATGGCCTGTGGTTGTTGTGAGAAAAAGAAAGAAGTTTCGCTTTTTTAGTGTTTGAGAAGGATGTGGTTAGGGTTTTTAATTTACCCATTTGAGTGATTAACTTTCTTTATATATATATAACACAATATTAAACACACACTTAGAATCAACTGAAACATGATCAATTTATACCACCATGTTGTAAGAAGTGGGTCTTACTTAAAATTATTAAGAATAAAAAATACAAGTATAAAATACATAAAAAATTAGTTTTATCCATACTATGCTCGCCTTCATAGATAGTTGGTGAATTATATGTTAACTCAAAGTTTGGGAATGTTGCAAAATCTTGCGTATTTACATCATTTTCAAAAAAAAAAAAAAGATTATTATTGTTTCCATTTGTTTTTTATTTTTTTTTAATTTCTACCATATTTTTATATTTTTTTTATTTTTTTTATTTTTTTCTCAATGATTTTGAGAGAGATAATATTTAAACAGTCTCGATATAAAGAAAAATGGATCAAAGATGAATCACTTAAATAAGTAAAATAAAAGGTTAGGAACTCAGGGCATTGACATTGCAATTTTCTCTAATTTCGAGCAATGTTTACTTACTAAATATATTTATAAGTTGAACTATTATTTTATAAATTATTTATTAAAAAAATAACTTTTGATAATTATCTATAAATTAAACTATTATTTAATAAATTCAATAATATCAAAAGATCATAAGTGAAAATAAATTATTTAGTGAATAGTAATGCCAAAAGACCAAAAGTGAAAAAATCAAAACATCCTCAAATGCATAGTTTTACATTCGGCTAGGTTCAAGATCTAGATTTCAAGTTTTAACCACATCATTGGATTTTGACCAGGTCATCGACTTAATTTTTTTAATCAAAATAATATTATTTTAGTTACAAAAATAAAAATTAATGAATTGCAACCGAGTTTCTAACTAGATCTTGTCAGGTCAATCCACTGGGTTACATCTAGTTTTTTCTTCCTTTATTTTTTTTTTAACCTAGCCTGGTTCCAACCTCGAGTAGGCCAGTTCCCGAGTTGATCCGCAAAACCAAACCGAATTTCAAAACTATGCTTGAATACATGATTTAAAATTTTTTGATTCTAAAAATAAAGTTGTTATTTTATTGCATTTAAAAAATTAAAAAAAATTATTAGGCATGCTTGCAAGTTTGATGAATTTTAATTTAAAAAAAAATTAAATTATTTTACTGTGTTTAAAATAATTAAGAAAAAACATGTATCCTTAATTAATTCTTTAATAACTAACTAGAAGTGTGAAAATAACCAAATGATACCAAAATCAAGACATCTGTTTTTATCAATAGACAGACGTGATTGCAATTAACTTTGGAGAGACAAACACTAATAAATAATATTTTATTAATGGAGCATTATATTATTAATAAATGCATTAAGTTCCTCCGATTATATGTTACATATTACATTTATAATTAAAACAAAAAAAAAAGTATTTTAAAAAAAGTATTAAAACCCAAACATTACGAATTGATAACAATCTGTTTTATTAGTAAAATTAGAGCACAGCAGCACCAATCAAATATCTCAGTTCATGTGGAACTTCTTCCATCAGGCTTCCGAAGACATCACAAGCCCTAGCTAACTGGGCTCAACCTTTAGCAACCTTGTTTGATGATTCTCTTAGATGTTGAAATCACAGAGAGTCCTGAAGGAAGAGAGGAAGATGGAATTGACAAAAATGAAATACCAAAATCAATTTTGCAACTCAGTTTCTGCGAATTCTACTTTTAGCCATTGCATTCCATTAATTTACAATTTGAGTTTTGTAACTCAGTTTCATCTGGCTTGCAACTCATTAGCACCAAGGCATCATTGTAACTCGCTTGCAACTCACTGCCGCCAAGGCATCTATTTCAAAAATCCCCGCAACTTAATCCGGCAACGATTTTTTTAATATTTTGTAGTTTCGACGAAACCACCAGCAGTAATGGGAGTCAACAGCGGGTGAGAATATCTACTAACAAAGATGACGTCAATCCCGGTTCAATGAAAGCTGTGCTATGAAAAGACTTCAGCAATGTTGTAATAGTAATTTGGTAGGGATTCTACCACTTGCAAAGCTACTTGACAAGGCAGCTCAAGGCTGGAAATGTTCAAGATAGTAGAATAGGGAATGTCAACTTGATCAGAAGCTGTACTATGAAAGGACTGTTAGAACCGGTCAAGGAAATATAAACATGAAGCAGCGAAAGGTTAATGAAAACCCAGAAACACTTGCAAAAGCACACAGGAAATCACACACGACATTTCTAAAGTAAAGCACACACAACAATGCCAACTTGTTTCATTGATCGCCAAATTCCCCCAGCCTCTAGCACAAGCTGGCAGCCTGGTACGGAGGCCAAACCCTTCAGCGCCAAGCTTCAAACAGTTCCGTCTTTGGATTTATGTGGCCTACAATAACAGTTCCCTCCCCCTTCTCTACAGGTCCAGCTGCTCTAACTATTAGCTGCTCCTTCACCTTTTTGGACCCTCTTTTGAGAGTTGAATTACTCGATTGACCAGTTCTGCTCTTGCAACTTCTGGTTTGGACCCCTCCAGTTTTATATGTATGACCACCCTCATGGTGTTCATTTTTCAAGGCATTCACTTGAGATACAACTTCACAAGGACAGTTATCAACCAGAGACCACCTTCCTCCAGGAATGTTCTCTATAGAGCTTAAGAAACCAGCAGACCCATCCATCGCACTAGAATCATCTTGACCAGGTTGAGAAGGGCTCTCAAAAGCAGGCTCTTCAGCAACAAATGCTTTCTCCCATTCATTTTCCTCGGTGGCATCTTCATCCTCCTCACAAGATGGTTGAGAAGCACTCTGGTTCCCATTTCCATCAGTAGGCTCAAGGCGGGAAACAGGAACTGAATCGATCACAGATTCATCTCTTTCTCTAAGCATCTTAATTATTAGATTCTTGAGAAAATTCATCACTTGAACAGCATACATTAGAGCTGTTAAAGGATCAGACATCTGCAGTTAAAGAAGCAGGCTGTCATTGCACTATAAATTTACGAAGGCTACACTTTATCTGAGAATATTTGACAACTAGACCAAAAGAAAATAGAGTATTTCATAAAGACATGTGCTATAGACCAACAGTATTCAGTGAGAAATTTGAATGAAGAAAAATAACAGTTGCAGTTGTCTGACAGAGGGTTTTGGCATTGGTCTGGAGTGGCACATGTCAAAAGTGGATCTTTGCGAGTACAGAAGCATCAGAATGCCAAATGAGCAGACTATTTTGTTCCTGCATGTCGTAATTCTACTTGTATATTTTTAACGAGTCCTATAAGTTTTCCAATTAGAAGACAAATACATGATTATCCTTTAGGGAAGATGGTGAATGCATGTATCACCAACAAAGCCTTGTACCAGGTGTCTAGGACAGGCTAAAAATTCACAATGTATTGCATGGAGTTGGCTATTGGTATTTCCATCTTGGAAAATATAAAATATTTACTCACTTGAGTCATGTTTGGTGCAAACACCATAGCAACATTGCGTGCATTCATCTTGTTCAGATGTTCCATTTGCGCAACATCAGCCATTAGGTTTACTGCCCAATCAAGTAAAGCAGCTTCTGTTGGGGGAAGAAGCCCTGCAAGCCGAGCACATTCCTCTTCAGACTGACATTGCATTACCTGCTCTGGTGAAAGAGAGTCAAGGACACTGGTTGGAAGTTCTCTAAACCAAGCCTACAGAATCACCAATGCTTAGAATTAGTGCAAAATATCAAAGTTCTCTAAACCAAACCTACAGAATCACCAATGCTTAGAATTAGTGCAAAATATCAAAGTTCTCTAAACCAAACCTACAGAATCACCAATGCTTAGAATTAGTGCAAAATATCTGTCAACTGTGGAGGACAAACACGGTTCACAGAAAATCAAAGGATGTGCACAGGGGTGAATTTCAGACCACTTTCAAATATATACATATATTTATATACATATATATATATAAAAAAAAAAATCAGGTAAGCAAATTAGAATCGGTAGGTGGCAACCTTGTGATTGCATGCTTGCATGGAACATGATCTCATGGAACGAAAGTGATGAACAAAAAGCCACACTGTACCTTTATAAGGCCTGCCAAGCAATGCACGTCTATGCCATCTGGGATCACTCCCCCATTTAATTGGTCCCTGACATACTCCTCCTGGCTGTTACCTGCAGTAATTCTGAAAATCCCTTCTGCCTGCACAATCCAGTTTGAGGATTTAATATCTGTTGAATTCAGTTTACATGGACATCCAGTTTTCATACAATCAACAAACCAAAAACTGTGCCCAGAAGATGAGCCACTACACCAGTCAAATTATGCTATACTTGCACCTGGGAGATGGTTGGTTTGAACTATAATTCATTTGGCACGCATGGAACTGGAAGAAAGGAATTGTACCTGCAAACCTCCTTGGGCATACAACTGTCTCTGCATCATCAAGAGTATTGTAGGCACACTATTCCCTCTAGAGTCATATGACAGCTGCATGGACTCTGTCGAAACCCCAAAAACAGTTGCACTACAGATGAAGGATGCATAGTCAATATTCAAGCATTAGCTTAGACAATGTGACAACATCAAACAAGAGAAACTAGTGTCTGTATATCTGGAATAATTATGAAGATGGAAGTCCAGAAACCTTAGTTGTTTCATGACTTTTGTCATAATAATACATAGATGCACGTTGAGATTACTTATCTAGATAGATATACTGCAATTAAATAAATTTAAGTTCTTGGTATATTGGGATGAGAAAATGATGGAATAAGCTGAAAATTAACAATCCAAAAGGCAATAGCAAGAAACTAATCTGTTGCAGAATAGCCTGAATACATGAACTGCACCATATTAAGTCATAGGCATAAAGCTGCTTTTCTAGCTAGCCTGGGAAATTGAAAAAGATTCAACTGAAGTCATCAGCTGCATTTTTCGATCATTTTCGTGTTGGCAAACATTAGCCAATCACCTATATCTACGAAATAAACAGATTAACTCTTGGCTTTAAACTCCTATGGAATAACTAAATGATTGAGATAATATCATAATAGTTGATTAAATATTTTGTAAATAGAGTATGGTTTATAGGCAGTTAATGAATCCACAAGACATGGGTGGAACACTATCAAGACCCAAAACTCCATAGGCTCTGCCAACAATGGTGCTGGCACAGATTTTCAGTGGCCAATTTCAAATGGTCAACACAGACAACGTCAGTATGAAATGCTGAAATCTGTGGAAATGAGTTTTGAGACCAAGCAAAAGAAGAATATTCTGTTCGTCTATCAAATATATAGAAAAATAGTGCAATGTGAATAACCAGACAATATTCAAACTCAATGGTAGATGTATACAGAACTCTAGGTATGACATGCAGCAGACTTCACCAATTGAACGTTGACATATGCCACTAATGCTCGTCCAGTTCAACCTCATGACTCAAAGAGACAACATTGTGCACATGTAGTAGCTAAAAAAAAAGTAAAATAAAAAAAGGCATTCGAAAAAAAATGATACTGACTACAGAGGCAAAACTAGAAGCAAAAATTTCCCCTGATGTAAGCTAAAAGAATTAGAGAAGTCTTTATAATTAATTCTGTTTCGCAAATGTTGTATCTACATTGCTTTTTTTTTTTTTTTTTCCTGGAGAAAGATAGGATTGACACCAAACATTAGGCAGATCAGAAAGGATTGACACCAAACATTAGGCAGGTCAGAAAGTATTGACACCAAACATTAGGCAGGTCAGAAATTTAATGAAGAATTTACTCTGAAAAACTCAACAGTAAACTGTAAGACTAGAGATCTCTGCAATGTCTAAGAGCCTGAGAAAAATTATCCTTCATAAAATATGCTTACAACAGAGATATTCATATGATGAAATCATCTTTGATAGGTTCAAATACAATTTGACTTGATTTGCCACTGTTATTCAGGAGTTGTTCTCCGCTGGTTATGTGAGTCAAGTCCACCCCAAATTCCTAATAATTTTAACTAATTTACTTTTCCTAGCTGTATGACTTTCTGCAGAATCCAGGGTTTTTTTCTTCCGAGAAAATAAACATTTTGTAAAAAATATTGAAACCACATGAATAGTTTCTCAAAAAAATTAATCATATACTAACAACATAAGATTAAACGTCACTAGAAGTTTATACCAGCTACAAGTCTAAAACCCAAAACAAATCCCAAAAGACATAGAAACCAACCAAGCAACCAATTAATTTAGCAATAAGGAAAGAAACCAAATATATTTCATTTCAAAACTAACCTGGCGCTAGGCGCTCTCCTGGGAACCTCAGGTTCAAACTCAACGGGCAAACCAAGAAACCCATTAAACCTATCAAAAGTTACATGAGCAACATGCCTAACATTAGTTGGCACCCCAATCTCCATTTTACAGAGCCCTTTACTCCCAGTGCTAGCAGTCACACTACACCCAACAATAGACCTCCTAAAAGCAGCCAACAAAAGTTCCACAATTGACACTTGATCGCCTTCTCTCTCCCTTTCTTTGCTCGCTTCTTCTTGGTCTAATATTTCATGGGGTCTATTATGCGTGTGGTGTTGCTGTTGTTGGTGTTGGTGTGAGATATCAACATCATTGGTACTGACAACACATGGTGTAGAAGTGGAGCTTGAAGGAGAAGGGAAGTGATGAGGAGGAGATGATTGGAGTACTTCAGTCATTGTTGTTTTTTTTTTTTTGAGAAAAAGTTCGAATTTTTTTTTTGTCTTAAAAGAATTAAGTAAGAAACAAGAAATAGGGCTCGTACTCGGTTTTTTTTGTTTATGGGGTTTATTTTTAGCAGGGTTTTTCTTGAATTATAGTATTTATGAGGGGTCACGCCATTAATTTTTTGTGGGTATGTTGTAGAGTTGGATTGAAGGAAAGGTTTGGAGTTGTATTGTTGTAAGGTAAGACGTGACCATCATCACTTTTGTATTTTATGTGTTATTCTCTCTTTCCGATCTCTGCTTGGCTGGCCCTTTGGTATTTTGAGGTTTGAAGAAGCAACAGGAACCGTATAGAGTTACAAACGAGGGAGGGAGGGAGGGAGAGAGAGGACGAGGAGTTATGGCTGGAGAGAGGAAGGAGGTCACTTTATACCCAAGCAAACCTGAGGTGCAGCTCCATCAATGGTACATTGGTCTTATCATCCTCAATGTTCTATAAAATATCGCCACCTCATTAGCATGTGAAATCAAATTATGCATCCAGTGAACTTGAATAATATATAATTGGTTCAAAGGATCATCGTGGTAAACTGAAATGGAGCTCATGGATATGTTTGGACTTGTCACAAAATTGGATTCTATCCACAAGGGTAACTCATTAGTTTAAGGAACGAGAGAGATAAATCAGATAGATAATAATAATTTATGAAATCACGATTTTAGATTATAATTGTGTTGAATTACATGTCTATTTGAAATTTATACTATATTCATCCGAACAGCTTATAAGATCTGTGTTTTGAAAAAAAAAATAGATGTGGTCAACTGGAATATGTATATTATTAATTCAAGTATTCTTTCATTTGAAGAGTAGATTTTATCTCTTTTATTAAGAAAAAAATGATTATGGGGATTGATGTGAACATCATGAATAACATATACTCGTGTAAATTCAATGGCTTGTAAGGAAACCAAACAGGTCATTGCTTAGAGGTTCTGAAGGAATGACAGGTAATCTCACCTGGGCATCTCTTTAAGAATGCTTGTCTTACGTGAAGCCAACTAGTTCTGACAGATGTGAAACCAAAGTAAGGAACGGACCACCTAGTCCTAGTACTGGAGTCTCTAGGCTTAAAACTCTTTATTGAGTTTTATTCTAGTTATGTGGTCCCCCACCAGTTACCTCATACGTAACACCACCAAGGTTTTACCAGCTCAAAGCTCTATATGTTGGTCCCTCTTTTTTCCCCGATCAAGTGAAACAAACGCTGGAGTTAATAAAAAACCGGCTTGTTCTCACATATACACCCGCTAATTCACTTACTCAAAATTTAATTCAGGTGAGTTTTATGTTAAAACGGATAAATCATGAACCGAGCCGGACCAAGTTTTATAACCATGAAAAACACTGTGGCAAGCTGGCAGGGTATCTTAGTGGATAAAAGATGAAAGAAGACGGTAAATCGAATTCAAATCTACTAAGTAGTGATCTGATGCTTTCCTGATACAAGAGTGTCAGTAATATGCAGAGGTTTTTCAGGAAAAGGTTCTGTGGTGTTGTGACTCATCATTACTTTCCTGGTTGGTTAAGCTTGTGGCAGCAAGTGTTTACTATAAGTGAAGGTAATAGTGTTTACCAGCGCCATTTACTTTTCATCTGCTAATGATCATCCTCCAAAAATTAGCCCATGTATTCCACCCTGCAGTAATGATGCATCAGAATTTAAATCATAAGGTATTTGCTTTGTAAAACACCAATGTTTGGACACAACGATACATAGTATCTCAACGTAGTTAAAACATGCCCTAATCATGTGCCCTAAAAGGAAAGGTCTTTAATCAGGCCTGGTGTGTATATATATATATATATATAGAGAGAGAGAGAGAGAGAGAGAGTTTGTGCAATTATCAAAGTACTTAACTACTTAATAATATAGCTGCACAGAGCACTAGCTTGCCATTATTAAGGTTCCTTCTACATTCTACCTCCATGCCCCTTTTGCAAGAAAGTACACAAAAATATCATGAAGAGTAGAGAGAATAAAAAGGAAGCACTAGACGAGGGAAAAAGCGGAAGTGTTGCTCAAGCAAAATTAATTCTGTCATCGAAACCCTAATCTCAGTTCT
Organism: Populus euphratica; assembly: GCF_000495115.2. Taxonomy (NCBI): domain Eukaryota; kingdom Viridiplantae; phylum Streptophyta; class Magnoliopsida; order Malpighiales; family Salicaceae; genus Populus; species Populus euphratica. Next base: position 185,159 of record NW_011500145.1, on the reverse strand, counting down.
AATGTTTCCACCAAACAAATTTTGCCATTTTCAAGTTTCGACGAGATACATAATTATTGTCTACTGGGACTCAAGCAATTTGATTGTTGGGAAGGAAAAATTCCATCTTGGGATTTTGGATGGGTTGTTTGCAGCCAAAGCCTTGTGATTATTCCTACCAAATATGGAATGTTATTTAGCACTTTGTACTGATGCATATGTATTATTGGATACCTGAACAAACAGCAAAGCAAGATTCACCCAGCGTTTTCTAGGGAATATATTACAGCCCAGAATTGCCAAGAAAAAGCAGAGTGAAAGCACACAGACTAGCTGAGTGAAAGAAACTTTCCCTGGATTATGCCGTTGGGATGCTGTGACTCGTACACATAAAGTCACTGTTTCAAATTCAAACTCAATTTGGCGGGCAGCTGATTGTCATCTAACCCGAGACATTGAAACAGGAGGAAAGGAAAAAACTTTTCATGGTGGGCGAAACCCCACACTAAAATTATATCGAGAAGGAGAGAGGACCACAACGGGTGACAATCCCATGAAAATATTGGATAGCAGAACTTAAAATTAGACACCCTTCAAGCCTTCATAATTGCAAACCAACAAAAATTATACCGAGAAGTAAAAGGAATTGAATTCCAAGATGAATATATATATACATATATGGAGCAACTTGCAACCTAACCCTTGCATCAACAACCACCCGCTGGATCGCATACCATCTCACTCAGCCAAAATTGGCTACCAATTTCAACTTCACTTGCAAAATAAATCAACCTGATAGCAGTGCATGCTGCCTGCAGGAATTAAAATGCATCTTTCTGAATAACGGTGTGCTGATATTACAAAAGAACCCAAGTGCTGAGCCAATCTGGAACAATCATGCGGGTGTTATCCATACTGAGGCCAACATTCGCTAGATGTGGGAGCAATCACAGGCAACAAGACTAGTAAAACTGATAGAATGCTTCCCTTCACCAACTGGCAAAACAGTTCACAGTTGTCCACACTTCTGCATTTTCATGGCAGGTTTAAAAACGGCAGCATATCTATGAAGGACAAAAAAAGGTCCGTTGCCGAGCAATAGGAGTAGGATTATCAAGAACCAATCAAACTGACAAATGAATAAGACAAATGACTCTGTCAAAATGCTTTGCCATGGCACTCGTGGTATTCGATGCGCAAGAATTTAGCATCAGAAAAAGGAGTCTGAATTCCTGGCTTAAAGCCAGACTAGCCACGCAAAAAAATGGATTGTAACTGTCTTATCCTGATGATATCAACTTGCGATTAACCCCTCAAAGCATAGGCATGTCGATAACATTGGAATTCAAATCAATAATAACTGTCTAAAGTCTAAACCCACTAACTTAAATACTAGAAAATAAACACTGGCCTGCTTCAAAGGAAAAAAAAGGAAAGCAAGAATTACTGGAAGAATAAAAGATTCATATAACTTGATGCAGCACATAACCTTCATTGCAACAGAAATTATTAAACTTGATCTCATACAAAGTGCAGCCATCCGGTTCAAATTACATATGACTTAAAGCCCGCCTAAATCAGTACAAGCACACAGCCATCCATCACTGTGCTCTGTTTACAGGTTCCAATGCTTCAACTGTGACAACACTATTGCCTCTGAGCACCTGCAGCAAGAAAGCAACACCAATTCAAAAAAGTTAATAATTGGAGAATAATTCTTAAGTAATGATTTAACTAATACTGAACAAAGAAAAATGGTGAAAAGATGACTCACCACCATGCCTATATCAGTTTTCTCATCACCATTCACCTCCACAGTGTTGTCAACAACTAAATTCATGAACTGGTCAAACCCACGAAGTGTTCCAACCACCATCCTATTTGCATTCAGCTTGACTGCATTAAAATAAAAAAACTCATCAACTTCAAACATTATCAATAATGCAAAACACAGGCAACTAGTGTATCAATAGGTGACTTAAAGAGCCAGAAACAAGTTGGAAAATAAACTGATTGAAGATAAACAATCTGAACTGACCACAGTGCTGTTTCATCTGAATACAACAGTAGTTTGGTAACAAAACTTGCAAAAGGTTTCATATCTATGCGCCTTGTTCCATTTTACACCGATGTCAAACTCCTAACTGAGGGGAAAGTCAGATTGGAAGAGATTTAAGCAGCTCTGAAACTTGCTTAAAACCATGATTGCCCAAGCAATTCAAGATGTGTAACTCAGATTTTAAGATTATTTGTTTAATTCTGCATGCAATTTTCCATTTGCGCTTCGACTTTTCATACTTTCAAGATATTGAAAACAGAAGTCAAAAAGTTAACAGCCTAAAAGTTCTAATGTTCTACCATGAGCATTCAGATAGTCTCCAACCATAAAACTTCCCTTAAGAAACCCCCGTGACATCTGTTCATCAATCAGGTAGAAACACAAGAGTAGTACTGGTACAGCATGTATACCTGATCCCATATCCTGATTTCCTCTTCTTGAATCAATTCCAAATTTTAACCAAATTCCAAAACCGTTTGGACTTGAAAAATCCAGCCAAAAGCAACTTGAAAGATAATTTCTGCATCCAAGGAGAGCTTATTTCACCTCTAAGCTGTCTTATGGATTATTCTAAATTAAAATAAGTGGAAAATAAATATTCATAACAATTTACAAAAATTAGCCGCAACAAGAAACAAGTAAAAAAAACAAAAACAGCCACTCGAATCAGACTTTGGCCACATGTCAATTAAGTACACTGACTCTAAAGACAAAACCAACTTCTTTGTGTCTCACAAAGTTATGAATTTTTCACCTCATTAAACAAAAAAAAAATCAATTCAAGACAGAAACAGAAAAATAAAAATAAAAATAAAAAAATGGTTTCAACAAAAAGAATCCACCAACAACAAGTTCACAAAAAAATAAAAAATTATTTTACACGACGACCTATTGAATACTTCTATACAGATATTTTTACAATACCGTGTGACAAAAAACACAAATAAATAAAAAGTAGATACATAGATATCACACGCAATAATATCAAACCCAAAACTCTCCATCTTTTGCTTCCATGATTATCCAGCGACTAAACAGTTGTGAAATAAATAAATAAAAATACAGGAGAAGAAAAGGGAATTCAAGAGAGCTTACTTTGAAGCTTCTTGTCCATGTACCTGTAAAACCCAAAAAAAAATAATAAAATAAAAGAATTATAGAGAGAGAACTACAACTTCGCAAAAGAAAAGAAACGAGACGAATGCAAAGATAATTGCAACAATAAAAAAATAAAAATAAAAAAGATTACTTCTTGAGATCTGGTGGCTGGCCTGATCGGCTCATGACTGAAACGAGGACAGAAAGATTTTCTGAGTGTGGTTGTCGAGAGAGAGGGCAACAAAATGAGCGCTGGACTAGGGGTTTACACCTCTTGTTAAACCCTAGGGATAGGGAGGCCAGATTGGGCTCTGTCTGTGGGCTTAAAAAACAATTAACAATATATTTATTTTTTCACAGTTTAAAGGGGTGTTGCGAGAATCGAACTCGCGACCTCTCGCACCCGAAGCGAGAATCATACCACTAGACCAAACACCCTTTGCACTTGTCCAACTTAATTTTTATATTTCAATCTAAACCTTTTACAGAAAATGGACGAGAAGGGATTGCATATATAAGAAAAGGCTCGGAGTAGTTTTGGGACGGCCAACCCTGGACTAAGTTAAAGAAAAAATAAAGGAAACAATTGACTGTTATCTAGTTGACTGAGTGATATTTTTGTTTTTTTATTAAAATAATATTATTTTAATTTTAAAAAAATTGACTTGGATAACCTGGATCTTAAGCCAGATTAATTATTAGACTAAATCTAAAAACTATGATACTTAATGCTGCGGTGAGGTATTCATGGGTTAGATTTTTTGAATATTTATATATTATTTATTATTAATTATAGATAAAAAAAGATATTTATAAATTTTAACCAGTAAATCAATAATAAAACGTGAGATAATGAACAATGGTGTGCATAATGAAAAACCTATATTTTTCTGTGTTTTATATAATATAATATATTTTATATTACACTAGATAAGTGATTGCGCTACAAATTGGGTAAATTTTTTCAAATAAAAAAAATACTTAGATGATAATAATATTATTAAAGAATCAATAAAAATATGGGGTTAAAGTCATAAAAATAAATGAAACAAGTAAACTTGGTTAATTTAATAACATGGTTATAATATGATATGATTCGGTTAATTTTTAAAATAAAATATAAAATTCAATGTTTAATAATTTAATATCGAACGATGAAATTAAAAAAATAAATAAATTTTAAAAAATAATCTAAAAAGATTAAAATCAAATCAAGATAATCTTTAAAATAATATCATGAAACCATGATTACACCATCAAAAATAAATATAAAATATCACAAACCAAAATTATCATTTATCTAGATAGCGAAGGATGTAATTAATAAATAAATAAATAAATCAAAAAAATTATTAAAAAAACAAAAAAATACAATAAAAAATAAAGGTTAAATTTGATATAATAAATAAATAAAATAAAATAATCAGTAATAAAATTCAAAAATTAAAAAAATCAAGAAAATAATAAAAAATATAAAAATAGAAAGAAAAGAATAATGACCAAATTGAACATAAAAATTAAATAAAATCATATATCAATCGATGAAATTAAAAAATAAAATTAATTTTAAAAAATATTAAAAATAAAACAGATAATAATTAAAAAAATATATAAAAACTAAATTTAATACAACTATAAATTAACACGGCACATTTAACTTTTGAAATGACAACTGAAACATGAGGCTAGGATAAAGAATAAAAAATAATCCATCAAAGCCGTATCATCAATCTTCTGTTGATAAGTGCCTTGTCACCATAAAAAAATGACGAAAGCCTCCACACATTGATGAGTGTGCCGCACATACCAAATATTTGTGATTTTTTTAATTATATTTAATATTTATTAAAATGCTAAAGTGTTTATTGGTTAACTTGATTATAATTAAAAATAAAAATAAAAATAAAAAAAACTAAAACACCAGTTTTAAAAATCCTGTTCTTAAGGATAATTTAATCTTTTCATTTCACTTTTAAAATATAAAAAATTAATTTATCTTGGATCAATTTGATAATGATTAATAAATCTTAATAAAAAATTATAGTATTTTCAATGATTAGTTTAATGATTTTTTTTTTTGGAAATGATGAAAGCATTATTAAGCTATAATGATTCATAATATTTTAATTCTTTGTGTACATTAAAACATTAAGTCCTTAGTAGTTTTTTTTTATAATAAAAATATTTACTCTAATCAAGATTGTTAAAATCAAAAGTTAATTTATTATGAGTTAATGTATACTTATTTGCAAAATTATATATAAAGAAAAAAGAAAAGAAAAGGGAGGTAGCGATCATTAATCAATATAATTGTTGCTCGAGAAAGGATTAGTGAGGAAGATAATCACTGCAATCACCCTATGTTGCCAAAATAATTGCAGGCAATTATCACTAGTCACGAATTAAGTTTTTTTGTGTGTTTGTAACCTTCATCTCTTGCTCATCAAGTTTGCTTTATTTTTGTAATTTATATTTATCTTTATTTAAACCCCAAGCGCATTTGTTGGAATCGAAGAAAAATTGAGAAGCAAACTGTGATGGCAAAAAAGAAAAAACAGGACCTTCTGAGTTGACATTGACAATATTGTCTTGATGGAGCCCCCGAGGCACAGCTGGGCCAAGCCCCATAAAAAAGCATGGCATTGACTTACTGATTTCTCGAAGTCAACTTCTTCTAATTGTCCCATTCAGCGATCCCATCAAACCACTAGCCCGGCCCACCCTAGTCTATGAAGGCTCGAGGCCTGCTTTGTCTTGTTGCCGATGGAGGAATCTCCCATGTCAACCACGCCAACTCCACCACTTGACATGGCCAAAGCCGGCCTCCTCCTCTCTCTACTCGTCCCCATTCACAAGCCTCCCCCCTCTCCCCCACGTTGTCTCCAAAATATGATTTGACATTTTACTATTTTATTCTATTTCAAGTGAAGGAAGGTTCATTTGAGCTATAATGTAGCTTAATAAACAACTTCATGCCACCCACCACCATCAACTGCCGCCGGACCCCCCCTCCGCCT